>NC_091491.1:4993087-5146872 GCF_947461875.1 Haliaeetus albicilla
ATGTAGTATATGTTATCTTCCCCAAAATGGTATTATGGGGTAAATGTTCTAGATCATGAAATACTTTTGTAATATTGTACTCCCTCTTCTTCTTTCTGTATTTTTTTAACAAGGTAGTGAGTTGCCCACAAATAATCTTACTAATATTTAGGTTAAATGTCTAATAATAGAGGCAGAAGTTTAAGTCATACTGCTTGATAAAGTAATTGGTTTTCTAGATCTAAAAAATGTTGTAGGTTTGGGTTTGGGTTTTTTTTTTTTCTCCCCTTCTCTGCTCCCTATTCTCTTAAATACACTTGTTCTGACTTATATTGGATTGATTTATATCCAGGGTACACCAGCTCTGTCCCAGTCTGGCATAGCAGCTGATGCATTATTGAAGGGAACTATCACCCGGCTAGCTACAGAAGACAGCAGCCCGGAAAAGTGCCGAGAAGAAGCTTCAGCCAAAGGCCATGTTATTTATGAAGGCAAAAGTGGGCATATTTTATCTTATGATAGTGAGTATTTGTATATTCTGCCTGATCAAAGTCAAGACTGCAGCAGGTTCTACTTTTATAATCCATAGCTGAAGTATATCTGCTTCCAAGTGGATAGGTATAAACCTCAGTCACTGGGGTGCTGTCTGGGAGTATTGACCTGCATGTGTTTTTGAGGGTATAAGAATTAACGTGATCCAGAAATTGTGCTTGTGTTTTGAAGAGTCTCCTGTACAATGTATTGAAATATAGTCAAACTATTTAACTTCTGTGCCATTTATTTCCAGTTTGTCATGGAATATTTTTATTTTGGAACATTAAACAACCAAGTTTAAAATGATCTGTATTAAAATCAAAAGAAATGTATCATTTAACTTTGAACTCCAATTGAAATACTGATAAATTAGTAACTGTTTGAACAAATATATTTTTTAACAAAGATCTTTCTATGGTTGAGATTTAATGTTACAATATTGCATTGAAGTTGTAAAGTATTAATGATCTGTGGTCTCATTAAATGTAATGCTCACGTGGGTTGTTAGTTGTTTTTTTTTATTGTCCACATTTCCTAACCACACTGCTGTAAATTTTTCCAGCTATTAAAAATGTTCGTGAAGGAACAAGGAGTCCAAGAACTGCCCATGAAATTGGTTTAAAGAGAAGCTATGATACAATGGAAGGAAATATAAAGCAAGGAATGTCAATGCGGGAGTCTCCAGTGTCTGCACCGCTGGAAGGTAAGAACAGTGGCTTCCAAGGTGTTTTGTGTTTTATCCAAACCTTTTGCATTGATTTAAGAGTATCTAGAGTTATTTTATGGAACAGACTAAAGAGAAATTAGATTTAAATCTTACACTACTAACCAAATCCACGCAATAACCAATACAATTAAAGCATGCTGGGAATATGACTGGAGTAGACACTAGTTTTCCCATTTCTTTTGCTGGTGTGTTACCATAACTGCAGGTAATTCAGCTGGCACTTACTCATCTCAGTAGATGTGATACGTGTAACTGACTCTTCACAGTCCCAGCGGGTTGTTGCAGAGCTCAAGGGACACTGAGTCATACTAGCATGGACTCCATGGACACACCCATTAGTTAAATATTGGTCTCAGCCATGGCATAGTAACTTGGTAACACATTGGCACGACCTTTTGCATTCCTGCAATAAACCTCTTCGATTATGCCAAGCAGAAGACTTGCACAGCTGCCATATCCTGCTTCAGGGCATCCCTAGTATTTTGATTTAATAAACTGTCATCAAATTAAGCCTGCAAAGGTCAAGTCAGGCCATTACATAACTTTTCTGATTATTTTTTTTAAAAATACAAATGCAAGAAAATGTTTCATGCCTGAACTATGGAGTCTTATTCCTTAAGTGCGTTTTGTCCCATCTTTGGGTAGCCCTTAAAGACTATTTTGTGTATATTTTCATCAGATGGAAGAATATGGATTAGAGGGTTTTAGGCTGTATATTGAAATTCAGTGTTGCCTTTAAGTTGCTGATGCATTTGGATCATCTTCGGGCTCTTTTTGGCATATGAGAACCTGCTCTCATACTTTTATGCTGTATCTCGTCACTCTGGCACATTTTCTGTCCTCAGACTGTGGAAAATGATGAGTTCTTTGGGGGTTTGATTTAGATTCCTCCTGTAGGAACAATAAATTCAACTCTTATCAGATGATTCAATATGAACTTTGATTAATTTGGAGGATGCTGAGGTATATTTTGGGGTATGTTTTTTTTCCTTTTTGTTCCACTTCCTGTCATGAACACCTTTCTTTACTAGGTAAGGAAACTGGAGTGTAAGAGAAGCAGTGACTGCTTTTGGGACAAGAGTTAAGCTTAATTATAAAAAATACCTTGTGTTTTCTAAATATGTTAAAACTTGCAACAATGTAATTGCATGAATAGTTGAACTGAAAGATTTTATTTTTTTTAGAGCAGAATGGTGTTTATAACATGTAGATACAATGCCCAGCATTCTTAGGCTAGGCCCTTTGGGCACTACCCTGATACAGATCCTATCTGTAATGTATGTAAGAAGGAGGAGGGGTTTTGTTGGTTTGGGGTTTTTTTTGTTGGGGTTTTGTTTTTTTAATAGTTGTTTAATTCTCTAAATTATATTCATTTTAATTTTAGGTTTAATATGCCGTGCACTGCCTAGGGGTAGTCCTCATGCTGAACTAAAAGAGAGAACAGTGTTGTCAGGCTCTATAATGCAAGGTAAAGTATTGCAAGTTTAGAAGGCAAGCATTAATTACATCCTCAAAAATCTGGATTTTTGAACCTGAAGACTGTTATTAACAATGGAAGCTGTGTTAAAGGTGGAGCTTATTTTATTAAACATGTTTTCAGAGCATAAATCAGCAACTTTCTGATATGCTATATACAAAGCTAGTGTGTAAACATAGCATTTTATTTCTTTTTGGAGAACAGGCTTTTTAAAATATGAATACTTGATAGTTAGCACTTTTTTTTTAATGAACACTGACAGTTCCCCAGACCTCTGAAGATGTATGCTATTGCCTTTATTTCAGCATCTGAAATAACTTGGGATGCTTTCAGTAGTATTTTGAATATTTTTTCAGTATTATTTTTGTGGCAGGTTTTTTAGTCTTCAGAATATATTATCGTAGACTGTAGCAAACCAAAGTTCCAGTATTATGACGTGTAGTTGGTTACTCTGTTTATGAAAAGTGAGACTTATTAGTAGCATTAATATGACTGACTTTCTATAAAAGGCACGCCAAGAGCAACAGCTGAAAGTTTTGAAGAAGGCTTGAAATACCCTAAACAGATTAAGAGAGAGTCACCTCCCATAAGGACATTTGAAGGAGCCATTACTAAGGGGAAACCATATGATGGAGTCACTACTATAAAAGAAATGGGTCGTTCCATCCATGAAATCCCAAGACAGGACCTATTAAGCCAGGAGAGTCGCAAGACTCCTGAAATGGTGCAGACGACCAGGCCAATCATAGAAGGCTCCATATCTCAGGTAAATACAAAAAGCACTACTAGACTCATACAGTTGCTTACAGACTCAGTAGTGAATCAATTCAGGATATTTGAATAATGACAAATGGGGGTTGGTGGTGTTTTGTTTTAAGAAACCTACCAACTTATAAAGCTTAAAAATATTTTCTGTGTATTAGAAAAATCCTGACGCTTCACCTGTAGGGAACACACTTGCAAGCAAATGTGAGAGAACTGTCAAGTAACAATCATTAAGATCCAGTTGTATTCTGCACTGATGTGGTAGAAGCAATGAACTATGATATCAGCAATGTGATTTCCCCCCCCCCCCCCCAGCCTGCCCCCAGCATGAGTGAAGCATTGGCAAGATAACCTTACCTGATCTTTTTCTCTTTTTCAGGGCACACCCATAAAATATGAAAGCAACTCTGGCCAGTCTGCCATCAAACACAATGTAAAATCTTTAATCACTGGACCAAGCAAGCTACCCCGTGGAATGCCTCAGCTGGAAATGGTGCCAGAAAACGTGAAGGTGGTGGAGCGAGGAAAATATGAAGATGTGAAGACCGGGGATGCAGTACGTTCCCGTCACACGTCAGTAGTCAGCTCTGGTCCCTCTGTTCTCAGGTCAACACTTCATGAAACTCCCAAATCACAGCTGAGCCCTGGGATTTATGATGATACCAATGCTCGGAGGACACCTGTGAACTATCAGAGTCCAATGTCCAGGAGTTCACCTATGATGAATAGAGTTAGTGAGGGTATGTTATTCCTATCCAGAGTAAGACAAGAAGTTTTAATAATTTAATTTTAAATTTAATTTTAAACCGGTTTCTGTATTCCATTCTACTTTCTTTTATTCTAATGGCTTCTCTCCATTTGGAGGGTGGCTAAAAGGAATTTTCGTAGGCTGTAAGCTGTTAATTTAAATAAGAAAATGAAAATCTGCCATATTGTAACATGGAGGTGGGAAGGCAATTCAATCTCAATTTGCATTTGATTATGGATCACATTTAAAGTGTTACCTACAAGCGTAATGTTTTAAGGGCGGGAGCTATTCCTGAATTATAGAGGTATCTAGATAAGGAAGATAATATAGTAAAGTGTAAGCAATCTTAGATTTAGGATTTAGATTTTTCACTAGAAACAGTTTGTGATATAAAATGGTCTCTGTGATTTATTGTATCAGATTGCGGGGTCCTCTAGAACATTCCTTCAGAGCCAGTGTGTACTTACAGCTGAATTTTCTATTGAAAAAATATGCATTTTATTAATTTGGGTTTTTCATTATTTGTAGCTGGAATATCTTCTGGGAAGCCAGCAAATCACGAAAGGAAAAACACACTTACTCCGACACAGAGGGAGAGTGTGCCAGCAAAATCTCCGGTCCCAGGGGTTGATCCTGTAGTGAGTCACAGTCCTTTTGACCCTCATCACAGAGGAGCAACTCCTGAAGTCTATAGGGGTCACCTCCCTCCTCATCTAGATCCTGCTATGCCCTTTCACAGGGCTCTGGATCCTGGTAATACGTTTGTGTTGGTTTTTTTAGTTTTAGAAATATTGTATGCTTTGATACACGGAAAAAATACCTTTAAAAGGCAATTATCAGTAGCCAGATATAATTTATAAGAGGTTATATATACACACTGTTGTGGTTTGATTTCAGTTTAGTGGGGGTTTTAATATCTAGCCAGGAAACTTATTAGAATATTATTGTATAATGCCATAACTTTGTTTTTGAAGCTGCCAGGTTGCTTCTGTTTTGTTAAAAAGTTGAGACAGTATTTTTAGATAAGTATTTGTGAAGTACCTTAAAAGCTTTCAGGAAAGCTATGCAAAGAAGGATGTGGAAGATGCTATAGAATTAAAGTGTAATCAGGACCCCTCTGTTCAGGACTGATTTATTCTCGCTGACAGATCATCAGGTTATCCCTGGTGATATTAAATACAGTAGACTTCCTTTTAACCTATCCATCAGTCCACGTCTGTGAGGTGGTTTAACCTTCTTTAGGTATTGCAGTCCTTTACATCTTCAGAACTTCAGGATTTATATTTTTAATCATGTCGCTTCTCTAATGTATAGCTCCAATCTGGATTATTTAGCTTTTTCTGTCTGCATACAGTGCATAAATTCAATAAAACATCAGTATTAAAATGCTATTTTAATTCATTTGGCACTGGCTAGAGAGCATTGATAGCACCTCTCATTGAAGCTGTATAAACATCTGAAACTTTCGTTTGATATCACCCATACTGCTTCCTAAATCTTCTTTTTTTCCCGTCCTTCACCCTCAGCTGCTGCTGCTTACCTGTTCCAAAGGCAGCTCTCGCCCACCCCAGGCTACCCAAGTCAGTATCAGCTTTACGCAATGGAGAATACACGACAGACAATCCTAAATGACTACATTACCTCACAGCAGATGCAAGTCAATTTGCGTCCTGATGTAACAAGAGGATTATCTCCTAGAGAGCAAACTTTAGCTCTCCCATATGCCGGAGCAAGAGGTATGCCTGTGTTTTTTCTGATGTTCTTTAAAGTGTGTTTTGGATATGAGGTGTGGTTTGGTTGATTGATTTGGTTTTTTTGTTGCTGCTTATAAATATGTGTTGATGGATGCATGCATACAAGTGCATATGTATAGATATGTTTGCAAATGTGTTGTCATACATCTGCCTGGCTTTTGTAGATATAAAGGAAAACTAGGTTTGTAATCAATATTGTTAAAGAGAAGGCTGTAAGATTTATTAGTGTTCAAGAAGCTACACTGTTTTATGCTAGTTTAAATTGATATTCAGAAGCATATTTAACTCATCTTCAAAATTCAGAAAAGAGAATTAGATCAAAATGAGATCTTCAAAATAAAAATAAAAGCAACAGCTGAAAGGGTAAAGGTTGTGAAAAACATGGTGATTGTTTAAAGACATTATGTTAGAGAGTTAGCAAATATGTGTGACCTGTTGCAGGGTGGGGGAAAGCCTAAATCAATTTGGACACTTAGCAGCAGCAGGAAGGAGCTGTTAAAAGTAAAAAGACATCTCGCAAAAGTCTTAACTCCTCAAACAAAAGAAAATGGAAATCTTGACAAGTTAAATGTAAGACCATAAAGTTCAAAAAAATTGAGGAACAATTTATAAAGCTAAATGAACTAGTAACTTCTTCAGATACACTAGAAGCAAGAAATTTGGCAAAGAAACTGTAGGAACTGATAAATCATCAAAACTCAGAAGTAATGCTTTAGAAGATAAAGCCATTACAAAAAGAAAAGCAACTTCTTTGCAGCTCTGTTCACTGTGGAGAGATTTATATTACTGTGATGGAGATTCTCTTTATGGGTACATGAGTTTGAAGAACTCTTTCACATTGAAATGTTGAACAAAGTCTTAGAATAAAATAATAAAATGAATAGTTTTGAATCCTTGGGGTTACATGGCATTCTCCCAGGCGTTACAAACCTAACAGGAAATAGTCAATCTACCAGCTTGGTTACTGGATATGATAATCTGTCTGTTGCTTAAATCAGTTTTGATAATTATTGGTAGAATGGAAGACAGCAAATGTGAGGAAATTAGGCTGGTAGGACTAATTATCTTGGGGATAAGATACAAGATCCTGTAGTGTTTTAATTGGTTGGAAAAGAAAGGATAAGTGGTTTTTGTAGTAGGGGAAGTTATATTGGAGTTCCAGTGGGACCTGTGCATTTCAACATTTCATTTCATTTTATGAATATAAAAGGTCTGGAAAAGGGAGTGAATGATGTCAGGTAATACCATTTTCCTAAAAGGTGGGATTATGAGTAGAGGTGAAGTGTATTTTTCTGAAGGGCAATTAAAGGGAGTGCTAGAAATGCAAATTCTGACTTAGTATGTTCCTAAATTGCTGACTGCCAGATCTAAGAGAGTATAACCAGCTGGAATATAGTTCTGCACTTGCTTTATTCTTATATTTTTTCCACTAAACATTCACTGCTGATAGTTGCCAATGAACAGAATGTATAATGTGTGGACCATTGGTCTGTCCTTGAATGGCCATTCTTACATGTGTCATCTCCTAACAGGAATTATTGACCTGAACAATATGGCTCCCACTATCTTAGTGCCTCATCCTGGAGGAACAAGCACACCACCCATGGAAAGAATCACATATATCCCTGGTACCCAGCTTACGTTCCCTCCCAGGCCTTACAATCCTGCTTCTCTGTCACCAGGTAAGAGCTCTTATGATTTGGTGATGTCTCTAATCATCTGACATGCTGAGATAATTGACCACCTTTATTTAGCTTTCATTAATGTCATGTTTTGATGTTTTCTCAGGCGATGCTTTTTGCATGCACTTCTCACTTGGATAGCAAAGGTTTTCCTAATAGTATCCTTTATAGTTATATTAGCAGCTGAAGGAGTGCTGACAAATTCAGAATTTGCCTCGTTCTATCAGGTCTTTATTTATAGTCATTTGACTATGACTTCACTAACCTCATATTACATGTGCTGAAGGGTGGAATTTGTGTCTCTAAGCTGTCTGGTTTCTAACTGTATAGAAACCACTTTAGTAAAAAGCAGTTGACTCTTCCACTGTCACTGTATGTTAAGCTTTTGTCTTCCTAGATAAGTGGATGGTCTTGAGTAGAATGAAAATGTATTTGCGAAATTTTGCTGTAAGTGGATGGCAGAATATATTGGCAAGTGTTTACATCAAATTATGCTTAACTCGAGTATCTCTTTTTGCTAATTCATTTTATCTTATGGACCTTCCAGGACACCCTACACACCTGGCAGCTTCTGCAGCTGCAAATGCTGAAAGGGAACGGGAAAGGGAGAGGGAGAAGGAACGGGAAAGGGAGAGGGAACGTGAGCGAGAGCGGGAAAGAGAACGAGAACGAGAGAGGGAAAGAATAGCTTCAGTCCCTGCTGAACTTTATCTTCGACCAGGTGAGCGCACATTGCTACATTTGGATCAGTTGTCTTGTAGACTCTTAACTGCTCATTTTCTATAGCCACTGTTAGCAACATGCAGCTTGTTAACATCACATGACAAGAGTTTGGTTTTAGTCTGCACTTAAGGCAGGTTCCTACTCCCTAGCAGTTCTGGTCATAATTGTAACTTCTGCAAGTACCAGGCTTCTTGATCTTTCTCTCATAGCAACGTAGTACCTAGGGAACGGTGTGAATCCCAGTTATCACTAGCACAACTTGCGTGTCATTTAGAGCATTGTAAACAGAATGCTACCATTTAAACCTTTAATACATACAGTCGCATCTAGAGTGGTGGAGACAACTGGGAAAGGATGTGGAGGAGACAGAATCAATACAGTGTTCTGCATTGTTATAAGAGTGATCTATATATATTTTTTGTTTGTTCCCCTCTACTCTATGTTCTGCAGGTACAGAGCAGCCTGGCAGACCTGGCAGTCATGGATATGTTCGGTCCCCGTCCCCTTCAGTTAGAAGCCAGGAGAACATACTGCAGCAAAGGCCTAGTATTTTTCAAGGAACCAATGGGACAAGTGTAATCACACCTTTGGATCCTGCTGCTCAGCTACGTATCATGTATGTTTTATAAGTTACTGTTGCAGAGATATCTGTTCTAATATTTGAGCTTATTAAAAGGTGCATTTAGCCTGAGGAAAATACTACAAGATGAGGATATACCACTATCTGATTGCTCTTGGATTTATCGGAAATGATCCAATGCATTTCTGCCAGTCCAGTTTGGATAGAAATTAGTGTCACAAAAGCTTGCTTTGTTGTACCCATGATATGGCTCTAGTTCTTTTGTCATGTGATATAATTCTGAATATTCGATGTTTGCCAACAGGCAGCTGACCCCTGGAGCTCCCTCTATTACTCAAGGGTTGCCAGCTTCCCGTTACAATACTGCTGCTGATGCCCTTGCAGCACTAGTAGATGCTGCAGCCTCTGCTCCTCAGATGGAAGTTGCCAAAGCAAAAGAGAACAAGCATGAAGGAACCAGAATAGAAGAGAATATGGGACGCCGGTCAGCTGTGGTTACTGAACAGCAGCAGATGGAACAGAAGACGCTGGAGGTAGAAAAGAGGCCTGTCCAGTGCCCCTATACATCTGCAAATTTTTCTGGTGGGAAGTCCCAGGGACAGTCTTCATCAGTAGTCTATTCAGAGGCTGGTAAAGAAAAAGGACCTCCTCCTAAATCCAGGTACGAGGAAGAGCTGAGAACTCGAGGAAAGACCACAATTACTGCTGCTAACTTCATAGATGTGATCATCACTCGACAGATTGCTTCAGACAAGGATGCACGAGATAGGGGCTCTCAAAGTTCAGATTCTTCCAGTAGTTGTACGTATCTTAGTAACTATCTACTTCTTTGCTGTCTTAGCCTTTTAGGGAAATAATGAGATGTGAAATGATTCTGATGTTTAACTATGAAATATTCAGCTCTGCACAGTACAAACAGATCATAGAAAAATACAGTTTTTGCATATAGTGACTCAAGATTCTTGCAAAATCAGAGTTGTTTGCTTTATTTGTATTCCATGCTACAACACGAAATGCAGGATACTAAGACTAACCTTTTCAGAAGTCAGGAAACCTAAAATTATTTGGTTTACTTTGGAACACTGTTTTGTGGAAGTATTTGTATCACCTTGCTTATTATGAGAAAAAGAGTGTTTTGACTTTGATTTCACAGGTGTCATTTTAAATGGAAGCACTAGTGTTGCTATGTATAGGCAACAAAAATTTTCTGTGATGTTTACACCTTATTCTACAACCTTTGCTTTGATATTCAGTATCCTCCCACCGGTATGAAGCTCCTGGAGATGCTATTGAGGTGATTAGCCCTGCAAATTCACCTGTACCTACTCAAGAAAAGCTACAGCCCTATCAACAAGAGACACCTAAACCAAGCCAGGCAGAGAGTAAGTTTATCTGCATATGCCAATATTCTCACAATTATCTTGCTTATATTTACCAGCTCCATGAACTCATAATGAAGTTAAAATATCTCGGGAGTCTTTAAGTGACCGCTTACCACATTCTTAAATTTTCAGAAACTTTTGTTGGAAGCATGTTGTTGCAGTGATCTGTGGAAAAACTAGAGCAAATGTATTGGCACTTGACATTAAACAGAGCTCCTTTACATTACCATATAGGTGATTTAATAAGAAATTTATTATTTACAATTGTGGCATATTGGTGTTGAAGCCTACAATTTTTTACCTATTAGTAAAGTTCAAACTATTGCAGTACAGTTTGCAGGTGAGAAATGAGCTGAAATTCACCCATGTTGTGGAATGAACCTTTATTTATCTATTCTAAATTATAGGGCCTATATATGAAAGGGGAAAAGGTGGTTATCACACAGGATACCTAAAAATCTAATGCAGAAACACCTCATCTTTTACATTTATAAGCACAGAACTTTCAAACCTTGAAGCTTCGGTAATACCATCTTAACAGACTGACCTTTTCTTCTTCAACTAGATGACCCAAACAGGCCATATGAGGGGCCGATTCACCGCTATAGGACACAACAGGAACCCCCTTCACCCCAACAACCTCCACCTCCTTCTTCTCAAGCAGAAGGGATGGCACATGTGCCCAGGACCCATCGACTTATCACCCTTGCTGATCACATCTGTGTAGGTTTATTTGCATGCATCTTTTCAGATGTGAAAAGTTATACTTTGATGAAAACTTGTGTTTTGGAACATTATGTAATTATTAGTTTTACTTGAGGATATTATACAATAATGTGTCTGAACTTCTAATCTGTCTCATTCATCTAGTTCATGAATATGTACACTCTGGCCAATGTCTGACCAAGATCTCTTTTCTATCTTTTTGGTCACAATCAGCAAATTATTACACAAGACTTTGCTAGAAACCAAGCAGCTTCTCAGGCCTCTTTGCAGCCTCCCACCACGACATTCCAGAATTCCACCCCTGCTCCAACGCCTGTTTCTACGCGGGCAAAGACATCCAATCGCTACAGTCCTGAGTCACAGTCACAGTCTGTCCACCATCAGCGGCCAGGTGCTAGAGTGTCACCCGAAAACCTGTCTGACAAGTCCAGGGGAAGGTAATGCATGTATTCCGTTTAACTGCAAATTTAATTAGTGCCCAAATACGACATTTATAAAAAATAGTGCAGTAATCTTGGTGTAGATCAGAAGTAGAGGTATCTTTTAGTCTTTTTTTAGGCAGTGTCTGTCTTGCACTGTTTTTGACAATTGCTTGGCTCCATAACATAGCTTACAGCTGTTTTCCCTTCATTTCACATGCTTAATTTCCAGTCTTTAGAGGGGTGAAGATGTTTAATTACTTAGAACTTACTAGAGTCATTACGGACTATTCAAAGTCACCTTTTTGAGATTGCCAAGCATACTAAAGCATGTAACATATATAACTAGACATAAGTAGTTACGTAACAACTGGAATGCAATTACATGTGTTTACTACTGCTTTACATGTATTAAGAGTACTTATCTGTCTCTGAATTATGGATGTAGACCTGGAAAATCTCCAGAGAGGAGTCATGTCTCTTCAGAGCCCTATGAGCCAATCTCGCCACCTCAGGTCCCAGTTGTACATGAGAAACAGGAAAATGTTCTTTTGCTTTCCCAAAGAACTGAGCCTACTGAACAGAGGTATGTGTAAAACTGAATTTTGAAAACATTATTCTGGATCTCTGTGCTGCAAACAGTATCTTTATTAAGTTTAAGTGATCTTCCTCTGGTACCACAGGCAAGCTGTTAATCACTGTTACCCTTTTGCCCTAGCATTCAAAACTTGCTCCTTGGGAGGTGCTTTGGGAAGCCTGAGTAAAACATCATCTGTACATGTTCCATCTTAAATTTCTTGGTGCAAACAGTGTGTTCTATTGACACAAAACATCGTAACAGAACTTCTTATGGGTGCCAGTTCTATAAAACTGAAGTGGTTTTGGGGAAAGGTCCGTTTTCTACAATTTTTATTGTGTATATAAATATATAAATGTATATAAATAATTCAGGCTTCTCCTGCCTGATGGGCTTCCTGGATACTGTCCTGGTGAAGTGTGGAGGAGCCCAGGCTTCCAACACTTGTGATTCTAGAGCAGCTTATCATATGAAATACCACTAAGGAGCTTAATTTCCAGGAGGTGTGAAGGTGGGGTGTCAGGGGGTCCATGTGTTGGGCAGCCCTGTTTCCCAGAGCTATTTGTCAGTCTGCCAGATCTGCAACATAAACCTACATGGGATCCCTGGCAGACTGTATCAGTGCTGGTGTCTTCAAACGTCTGGCAGATGCACGTTGGAATGGATGCTTCTGTCGTTTGCTTTGCTGCCTGCTGAAGAAGGAATAGCACCCAACGTGCTCACCATGTACTTATTTCAGGCTCATGCTGGTGAAATGGATCCTTTTTTTCTTGGGTTTTTTTCCCCCTTCCACTCTGCAGTTGCTGACAGGCTTGTTGCAGTCCATGATGGATATTAGCTAGATGTGAAGGGATTTTCAGGAACATGGCAGGGAAGATTGCACTTTTTAGAATTTTAAGGATTGTGGCCTAAGAAACCTGGAGTCTTTGTCTTCGTTATTTTATTTTTAGCTTATTTTTTTCAACTGAAGTATGGGGTGGGTTTTTTGGTTTGGTTTGGGGGTTTTTTGAATTAAAATTGATTTGCCAGATTGCTGCTGCTTAGAATACTAGAGTTAGTTTAAGTGCCACAGTGAACATAACTTAGTTGATAATTTTTATTCAGTGCAAGTTGTTCGTGACCCTGGTATTAGCTTAGATTTTTCACCTGAATTTCTTCATGCTTTGGGGTTGTGGGTTTTTTTTCTTAAAACTCTGTAATTGGAATACTAATGTTTTTATCATCTTTATAAATAGCCTAAAATTTGCATATTTTCAGATCTGAAGATAAAATGCACCCCTTCTCAGTTTGACATTTACTTCAGCAATGCTTTTATGCTAATGTGACAGAAATTGTGTACAGAAAGTGTGCCAGCTACTGTGCATGTAAAATTGATGAGGGATATGAAATACAGAATGTGGATCCCAGTCTGAATTTGTGCCATAGAGCAAGGATGGATAACTGGCAGCTCTTGAGCCAAATTCCAGTCTGTAAGGTTATTTTACCTGGTTTCTAAGAATGCCTGAAATAGCTTATTTGCTTGGACCATGTGTGACAGAGTGGGTAAGCAGACTTAAAAAGAAATACATCTTTTCTAGTGGCATACTGGGGACAAGAGTGAGCAGAAGATTGTAAATAGGAGCAGCTAGGATGAGTATTTGGGCTTCTAGCTTAAGCATTTTGTTGCCTACCAATTTGCAGTGCAAACTTCAGCCAGCACGCAGGTTTAAAGGCAGAAGTAGGTGTCCCTGCGATAATTTGTGAGAGCATCATCTCTGTACCACTCTCCAGCACAGGCAATGACGTGGTCATTTTTTCTGTGAGCTGTAGAATCTTAAACCCTGTTACCTGGATAAAGCAGATGTCCTTGGAGAGTTATTAGACTTGTCTAGTCCCCAAAAAACAGGCTGAGGAAAGAGTCTTAAAGCTCATATGAATGTTGGTGGTTTCTGCCTGACTGCTTTTGGAAAGATTTAAATGTACATCTTGAAAAATGTTCTCTCTCTCTGACACATGTTGGTCTTGGCAGGACTGACTCTCGCTCTCCAGGCAGTATGAGCTACCTGCCTTCATTTTTCACCAAACTTGAGAACACTTCACCAATGGTAAAATCCAAGAAACAGGAGATATTTCGAAAGCTGAACTCATCTGGTGGAGGTGACTCTGACATGGGTATGCAGGACTTGCCTTTTCACTGAATTTTCCAGCTTAAGCTTTATGTGACTGCCATCCACAAATGTCCTAACCTAAATATATTTCAAATAACATATGAATGAATATAAATCTATTAATACAGAACACATATAATAACAATTTATGACCAAAGAACTGGAAGATTGTTAGCTTTTTTCCTCTTTTTTTCCCCCTTTTGTTAATGCTGGTGTATGTAGGACTGTCACATTTAAGCTTTTTAACTCTTTAATTTGAGGGATGGAAATAGTTTCTGAAAACCATGGAAAAAACAATTAACAAGAAAGTTGTTCAAACCTGACATTCTAGTTAACTTTGTGTCTGTAGTTTGCTTCGTATGAACATTAACTATTACACATTTTCCTTTTTGGAAAGGTGTCTTGAAACTGAATGTTTTGTGTTTTCTTGGGCCTTATGATTATGGCTGCTAAGAAGACATATTTTAATAAAGCTTGAGTAATGGACACTGACATGGTGGAATATGATACTAGAACTATATTTTTGTTTTTTCTCATAGAAACCTTAACAGAACTTTGTATCAAAATTACCAGTGGTGAGAATTTAAGCTGGTTTTGAACTCAATACCTAATAGAGAGTGTTTATTTGAAAGTGAATGCTCTTGCATTAAGCAACAAATTAATCTCATTCTGAGAAACAAGGCTGTGTCAGTAAGGGTTGCAGTATTCTTTTTATTGGATCCCCATTGCGTGCATGATAGATTTTCCTCTGTTGAAAACTTCATGTGCATGCTTGGCATACAAGCACGCTTTTCAGTGCTGCCAGTAATCTTTTCATTTATATATTGAATTCAGTGTTATGGTTTAAAATCTTTACCTATATTATGTCCAATTTGAGAATAATGTGGGGAAGGCAGTGGTTTAGCCACTCCAAAGTTGTTGCCATTAATTTTTTTAATACATACAAATACTCTGCCTCTGAGGTTCATATGTTAAAATTTGTATTTAGCGAATCAAATGCAGCTTTGCATCTTAAAGTACATAGATTGTGAAATTTCAAAAAGTCAGTCTGCTTTCTGAAGTAACATCTTTAAAAGAAGGTTAGCCATGACTGTATAAGATACTTTTACCTTTGTATTGATCATTTTCCTGAGAAGACATAGATGCACATTCATCTTAGAAGAGTGAGAAACAAAAAACTGAATATCAAAAATAGTTCAAAAGTAATTATACCTTGTGCATTAGGACTACTCATGATCACTTACAGTGATCATCAGTACTGAAAAACTCAATGAAATGTTGTGTTTTAATTGCAGCAACTGCTCAGCCAGGGACCGAAATATTCAATTTGCCAGCAGTCACTACCTCAGGTAAGTTTTTCAATAAAAGAAACAACATATGTTTCAGAAAAAGTAAACTGATATACTCTCTTTCATTATGTGCTTTGGGGTGTCCAGTAAATGAGGAAGATTATGAAAATTTAAAAGGTAATATCCTACATGAAAATTTGTTGCCTGTATCATAGGGAAAACCAAAATGACCAAAGGAGGTTTCAGAAAATATTTAAATGGGAATTTAATCAAGAATGATTTATTTCTATGTGCTCTGCAAATCTTACACAGAAGTAGAAGTCATGAAATTGGTTAGCATCTGACTTAAATAGAATTTAAATACAGTGCAGTTCAACAAAACTTGAGCTTAGTTGATCAAATGCAATTTACTTTATAAACTGGGGTATTTAAAATACTTACTGATTATTTTTTTTCCTATGATAAATACATGATAAAACCCACCAACTGTCTATGAGACGAGGAAATTAAATATAACCTGTACTTTTACTTTGTTAAAGAGACAAGTGAGGCAGAGAATTGAACTGAAATGTGGGAGACAGGAACTGCCATATCTGAATCCTGAGTTGTACCACAGACTGATTTTACATGATTTTGGCTAGTTGCTGCCCCTTGTGGTAGAGTGCTTTTGTCTTTTAAATGGAGAAAGTACTGATCTCCATTAATTTAGATGAAAGACAAGATTTTGGAATAAATATTTGCCACATATCACACTTCATAAGACAAATTAGTATGGATTATTAATGAGAGAAGTATTCTGCTGCTGTCTTCTCTTTACAAGTGAATAATAGCTGCAGATTTTACTTAATATGCTATCACAATCAGCATGCTCAGCTTCCTTTGCTATTTAAAAAAACAACAACAAAACAAACAGTAAAATTTACCCTCTTGCAAAGAGTCTGACATTCAGTGGCACTACTGATGTAGGTCTTCAGTGTTTGCTGGCATGTCTAACTTGTAGCCATTGTGAGCTGCTTTAGAGAACGTAGCTTCACGTTTAAAAAAATCTCGTCTTTGGTCTCCCCCCGCTCCCCCTTTCTGCCTCTCTCGAAAATCTTTTCCCATATCCCTTTGTAATTTCTCTGAGATATGTTTTTTGCTTCCCCCCCCCGCCACCTTTCCCTGTATGTTTTCTTTTGTCTCCCAGGTGCAGTCAGTTCTAGGGGTCATTCCTTTGCAGATCCTGCCAGTAATCTGGGTCTGGAAGACATTATTAGGAAAGCATTGATGGGAAACTTTGATGACAAGAGTGAGGAGCATGGAGTTGTAATGTCACAATCTATTGCGGTAGCACCTGGCAGTTCCAGTGCTGCAGTATCAGCAAGTAATGAGACCCGTAGGGAAGAAGCTAATCCATCACCGAATTCAGGTGAGGTATTGCAACTGCTAAATATTTCATGGTCTTAAAGAAAAAATAAATAAACTAAGGGTTTGAATAAACTTGGTATCACTGAAAATCACTGTCTGTCTTCTGGAAGTGATAGAGGTGGTGTTTCCCTCTACTGGTCCTGGCTTTCAAAGTGGTGCTGGTGCCTTCAGGAGCATTAGCCAGTATTTCTTGGAGAATGACAACACTGATGAAACAGGGAAGAGATAACAGGGTGTATTAGATACCTGAACCTTCTCAGTGGTTTGATGAAAATGCATGTGTAGTACATCACCTATAAAACATACGTAACAGTGGGAGCTAGCTTGAACTGAAAGCATCTCCCTTCCTAAAAATGGAAATATAGCTCTGTTGTGATAACAATATGGATTTTCTAGCAATACTGTGTTAGAAGATTAGCCTATACAGTCACTAATTGTAGTAAATCAGCATTCCAGAAGACAGCAGTGTGAAAGTCCTGTTTGCTGCTATGTGATAATTTATAGAAACAAACGTACAGAGGCTAAAATTCGGTGTGATGTTTTTGTGAAATCTGTCCCTTCTATTTCCAGGAGGGGGAGTCAGCAAGCAGAAGCTAATCGGCAAGTCAAATAGTAGGAAGTCTAAGTCTCCGATTCCTGGACAGGGGTATTTGGGAACCGAAAGACCTTCTTCTGTCTCATCTGTACATTCAGAAGGGGACTACCACAGACAGACTCCAGTGTGGGCCTGGGAAGATAGGCCTTCATCAACAGGTGAGAAATGGGTTTCTTTCAAACTTGACAAACCAGATGTGGATTTGTAGAAAGGTCAGATGTAGACATACTGTAACACTGGTATATTGGTCAAAAGTTTACAGCATATGAGGATTTTGTGAAACAGATTTTTTGCTAGTTGTCACAACCAAAACCAGACAATCTTTCAGATACAGATCTCTTAGAACAGCTTGTGTTTTTGACTTGGAGAAACTCTTTTTGATTCAGGTTCAACACAGTTTCCTTACAACCCGTTGACGATGAGGATGCTCAGCAGTACACCGCCAACATCCATTGCGTGTGCCCCACCGTCCATAAGCCAAGCAACCACTCACCAACAGAACAGGATATGGGAACGAGAGCCTGCACCACTGCTTTCAGCACAATATGAGACTCTGTCTGACAGTGATGACTGAACTATGCAGATTTTTTTTTTTATTTGCGAGTCAAAAAAAGAAATCTATTTTTGACTTGTGCCCATAGAGACTTTCCAAGAGAGCAAGGGCCACACAATGAAGAATTGATGGAGAGTCCGTTAAAAGCCTTCTGCACAGGCCGTGTGTTGGAGGATTGTGATCAAGAAGGTTGACTTACTAAAGATAAATATGTAAAGAGTTTTTAAAAATGTGGACTATTCCTGTTCTACATCTATTTGTAAAGAAAACCATAATGTCTTTAAATCATTCTTCTGTAAATAGAGAGTACTTTTTGCAGTGTTTTTTCCCTTGCTATAGTATCTGGTGTACTTATGTTCAAATCATTGCCTAAAATTTGGGGGTCATTTTGTAATTTTTTTTAAGCATTTTCTCCAGTGTAGAGTACTCTTCATAACCCTAGCCTCCCTACCAGCCTAGCCTAACCATAACCCTAGCCTCCCAAACAGCCTAGCATCATTGCCCATTTAATGCCATGCCACTTCTTGCAGGCATTGTGCTTTTCTATAATTTTTTTTCCTAGACACACTTTCTCAGTGGTGTTCAAGCTCTTGTGAAAATGTTGATTTTTAAGACTGACCCCTTAATGAATTCTGTACATTAACATAGTCCAGTTCGCTGGAATAAGAAGGTATATTTCTTTGAATTTTAAATTCTGCCACATTGTAAATTTTTGGTGCGGTTGGTTTTACTTAGCAACACTGCAGAAATATTATTGCATGGGTATGTTATGGTTCATTTTTAAAAGGATAAAAAAAAAACAAAAAGAACAGCTTCTGGAGGCATACCTCACTGTTATGCACACTGGGAATTTTAACTGCGCCCCGAAAGCCTATCTTAGTGTTTTCTGTTTCTGCATTGTATGCAGTCAAAACAGGCTCCTAAATTTTACTGTTATATTTAACCACAGCAAATGGCTTATCTGAACAGAGGCTCTGGGTGGGTTGATAAATCCTTTAAGAAGAAAAACCTCTACATCCCAAGTTTAAATAAAACAAAATGCTTTTATAGAATAATGGAGCAACACACGAGTCAACTACTTGGCTTCTGTTACAACCAGTTTGAAGTAGGTACTGTGATTTTTACCTTCCTCCAGTCTGATTTTAAAATCTTTATGTAATAATTATTTTAAAGTCTGTGTCCCCATCCCAATCCCTAGCCCTATAAGCAAGCTTTTGGTGGAAGTCCTTACGAATGCTTGGCTTAACTCCTAAAGTGTGCAATACTTGTTAGGGTGATTTTGATTTTTAAATTGTTTATGGTACTAGGAGAGTCTCCTTAATCATTCATCTATCAATGCCTGCTATGATATGCTTGTAGCTCACGTACATACATCTGAGTAGTGATATCACAGGGTGTCCTGACATCCATCTTCAAAAGCATCATTTTTTTTGCTGCACTGACCTCAGGAAGTGAATTTAAATTTTCTGGGGTAGAAGGACTGATTTACAGATAGCACTGAGTTGGGGAGTGGTATGGTCTGTCAGATTCCAAACTGCTTTTGCATCTCATTGATTATAGAGTCTTTGCCTTGAAGTTATTTTCCAGTCAAAATATTTTTAATTTAACACTGTATTTACAATAAGTATAATGCAGCTGTGTAACCTTAAGCCGTGTAAGCTCCACATCTTATGGAAGGACTGTAACGGTCCGGTTACAAACAGGAAGAAGTACAGAACTCTTTATCAACAGCAAATTTACTTTGAGTACTTCAGAGGAAAGCCTTTTTGCCCTAAGTGTGGGAAAGAAAAAAATCCAAAGGAACTCATTTGGAAACTTGACACTGTGTTGCAAATACAGAATTATTTTGCTACTTTTTTTAAACGCTGCATCAGAGTAGATCAGTTGCCAGTCTTAAATATCCTTGCAGTCTTTCTCTGAGAAAGGGTTTTTCTCACCCTTCCATCCTTTACCCTTCTGGCTTTGAAGTAGTGAAGTTTTCATCCTGTTTGTAGACCTGTGCTCTTATTTTAACTTTTTTGTTCCCACAGCAACATATACTGGAAAACATGTTGATCTGCCCTTTTTGTAGATTTAAATTTGGAGTGGAAAGTTCCATTCTAAAACTCACTTGTTCTCACTTTCTTAGTGTAACAAATACAACGTGAAAGAGGCATGTACAGACAAATGTCTTTGCTAACTGTACAGTAAGTATAGCATGTTCATTGCAAAGCTTCATGTTATTGCTGCTGCAGCAGCAAGATATCCAAAGTAGGATAGTCACTTTCTCCTAAGATACAGCTTGAGTGGCATTTGCACATAAAATGTTGCTGCTTTTTTGTTTGTTATCAGAGTTCCAACTTCTCCAGCATAAAAACCTCTCCAGAGCCTAAGTTAGGGTTTACCACAATTCCAGTAATTTTCAAGTATGGAATTACATCTGACCTGTTTCAAACAGGAGGGTGTTTGTAAATCATGTTTACAAAGTGTAGTTTACTACAAATTTTTAACTGATTTCTGATCAGCGCTTTCACAATGCTTTCCATCTTGATATGTTGCGTGATTCTGATATGAAATCATTTAAGACTTGAAAAACCCATGCATCATAAAACAACTTTTTTTTCCACACAATGTCTTCAGTAGACAGTGACTTCTGGATTCAGACCAATCAATAAAGGGGATCAGTTCTCCATTTGCTTTTCCTGTGTCTCCCTCTTGTTTCGCAGCATCAAGCTATGTTCATGAGAACAGGCAAAACACTTCCCTTAGGGGGTGCTGCAGGGTTCCCAGTTAACACTGCTGGAGTATTGAAGGTCTGCCACTTAAAAACCAAAACCCAGAACTTTAAAGATCAGCTCTAATGTGTTAGAGCCTTCCTGTTAGTACAAGTGTGCCTGTAGCAAACAGCCATATTTTTACTTCTTAGCTTGCTGTATATGTGAATTAAGTTTTTCTAGCTTTACTGCTCATCTACTCTAGAAAACCTGCATGCCTCTTCTTAGCTCAAAGTTAAGCAGAATGCAATTAACATTAAGGGTTGTACCAACCAGCTGAAGCTCTTACAAATGAGAGGTTAAAATAATGCTTGGTTAGTGACAGGATTACAGTTAGTTCTACTATCCTAGCTAAATATGATAACTTCAGAAGCCTCAGCATTCTAGCACTGACCTATCCAAGAAAGGATGACAGCTTTGACACTGTGTGCTCTTGACTGGGGTAAGGTAGCTGAGTGTTTTACTACTGATGACAACAGCTCTGTTTTAGTCTCACCCCTCCTCTGAGAGGGCATTTTCAATCTTTGGATGCTAAACACTTTGAAGAAAAACACTTGCTTTTCAGGCAATGTGTTTGAAAAAGACATGGAGCTACAGCTCTGTCATAGTCCAGGTGCAGCCTGGGAAATGCTCTGTTGAAGTTAACACATACTGAACTGTAGCACTGACAAAAGTACACCCTGTTGTGCTAGCCAGCATGTAAAGAGTGAGGCAATGCCTGCCTGTTCTTCTTTTCATGACTTAGCTTTTGTATAGCCATGTTTTGAAACAGAATACTTCTGTGAACAGTCAGGAGTAGCAAATGACTACTCCTTCACTGAACTGCAAGTATTAATACCAGGCTAGACTTGCCCTTTGCTGGCAGTCAAGACAAAGTTAAATCACTAGCACAGTAGGTCACTCTAACCATAGACTACACCACAAAAATTTACATAGGTTAAGATTTCACAACTTTATTTTGGGCCAAGTTGCTAGGCAGTAGCAGCCCTTCTTGTTAAGCAGTCCTTAAACTCCTCATTGCTGTTCCCCTGGAGAATTGCACCAAACTGGTCCCAGGCTGCTTCTAGTGACCAACCCTTGCTGCTGTCAGCGACCTCAAGGTTGGACTCTGTGGCCAAACTTATTTGGAGCCCTTTCTCCTCTTGGCCAGCTCAGCTAGTTCTTCCTGGATATGCTGGACAGAAGCAACATCTCCCTTCTGTTGTGCCTGCTTGAGAGCTTCTTTGTACACTTGTTTTGCTTGCAGAAAGTCTTCTGTAGTAAGAGGGAAAAGTAGCAGAGCTAGCCAATTACAGTGCCCATTTTCGGAGTCCCCTCCTGAAGCTGACCACATGCAAAGGACAAGCATACTTGGAACACATCAAGAATTAGGGAGGTTCAGAAAACATCCAGCAGAGGGTGCCAACTATAAGAGCTAGACAGCAGCAATGATGATGGGACAAGGTGCTGCTTCAGCATTAAGATCTCATAGAAACAAGTCTCAAGCATGTCTTCTGTCCTTTTGGAACCAGTTACTGTACATACAGGACAAGGGAAACAAGATCCCCTGGCAACCTTTTGAGTCAGATGCACCAGTACTGCATTTATCTTGGACCAGATCCTTCAGCAGCTGAATTCAATTTGGGTGCAACACAGGTTGCCTCCACAAAGTCAGCAGACCTACTGCTTAGACTAAAAATAGTAACACAAAAATAACACTGTAGTTCAGTCCTACAATACAGGTATCCACAGTCAGCACAAGCACAGTGACATAGGCTGGATGTTTATTTACCTACCTTTGTGCATCAGAATTGCTGCCAGGTTATTCAGCACCATGTGCTCCTCAGGGTGCTGAGTCTCCTTTGCCAGCTCAGCTGCCCTCTTCACATAGGAATATGCCTCATCGTAGTGCCCCTGAGCATCCAGTACAGTTGCTAAGTCATTTATCAGGATGACAGTCTGTACCAGGACAGAAAAGGAAGCCTCAGAGCAACAGTCGGTATAGAAGTCTGGGGCAGCAGGAGCACCACATTCATTCCCCTGACACACTAGTAAAAGTAGTATTTGCCAGAGAAGTTTTCAGTAAGAAAGCATCTTATATTTATATATCGGCATGCTGCATGCTCATTGTTCCTGGCAGGAAAACAGAACATAATTCAGTGCTGTGTACATTTGATGGCAGCAAAGCTGCTTTTAAAGCTGCCTCATTCCCTAGATTAGCCTTTCTTTCCCTAGTAGCCCAACTATGATTGTACAAGTCACCTGTGGATGAGTCTCTCCCTGAACATCATTTGATATCTGCAGAGCCTTCTCATACATTTTTTGGGCCACTGGGAGCTGGTTAATGCTTAGGAGATAGCGAGCATAGGAGTCTAGACTCATCCCAAGCAAGAGACGGGTGTTGGCCTTTTCTTCAGCTGCAAATAAAGAGGAGTGGAAGTGATCACTTCTGCAAGATCAAGCATGAGTCTCCATCCTACAAGAGCAGGAAACTCATGCAGTGTGAAGACAATGGATTGGCATGAAGATGGTGCTTAGGCAATATGGTAAGCAGCATCAAGGAGAGGGAAATGGAGAAAAGATAATGAGAGAAGCCTTTGGCAGACAAGGCAGTCCCACCTGGTAAGACATCCTCAGGCAAGTCCTTTTGCTTGGCAATCTTCTCCTCTAAGGTCAGGATGCAGAACTCATAGCCAGCCAGGGCTAATTTGTGCCTGCAAAGTGCAACAACTCAGCAAAGCAAGGTTCCTTCCATCCCTGAAGGGACAGATGTGAACACTTTCAATCCCTCATTCTAAAGGGCCTGTAAGACAGCTTTTCCCCTCAACCAGACCCTTCTTGCCCATAATGCTTTCTTCTTGATCTTGGCCTGGACCCCTCTCTTGACCCATGGGCAAAGGGGTCCAAGAGGTGGAGAGGCCCCCCTCCCCCCAAACAAGGCCAGCAACCCATGCCAATGCTCCACTGAAAAAATGAAGCTACAACCAGCCACCAACTGCTTCAAAAGCCGCCTTTCCTGTGAGATGTGGATTTAAGACTAAAGAGCAATGTCCTCTATGGCTACTTCTGCCCTAAGCTGGGCAGCTCCTACAGCAGTCACTGGGCTGCATGACAGTGGGTACACAAATATCACGCCTGTGGGAACCTTTATGTTGATGTTATCTTCTCACATCAAAGCTTCCTCAGGCACTCTATTCTTAGAGAAAAGAGCCTCTGCTTCGCCACCACTGCCACTGTGAAGCTGAGATGAAAGCAAAAGATGCCTTTAGCAGGGAACTCACTGTTTCTGAGCAGCATAGATACTGGCCAGCTTGAGGGACATCTCAAGGATTGCATTGTCATCCTGCCAGGAGGACACACAATGCAACTGTTACTCTTCTTGCATCTCCCCAGTCGAAACGTTACTTTGTCAGCAAACAAGTTTAGACCTTAAAAAATCCCCATCCTATTGTTTCCAGAGCTGCTACCCATTGAAGGATGTTCCTGAGAAGCCAGCAAGCTCACAGCTAGTATTGCCGATTTCCAGCAGGAGGTATTACAGCACAAGAAATAGACCAGAGAGTTGTGCACCACACTGTTAATACTTACAGGTGAAAGCCTTTATCAGAAGAACGTACCTCCTTTGCATCCCCTGCAAGCAAATAGCTCATACTTGCTTTGTAGAGCTTTTCTGCCTGAAATGAGAATTTTGAAGAGAATATTGAGGAATGATGGCAGTCAAAACAAAAGATCTCTACCCTTTATGGAGGCAGACTACTGGGAGAAACCTGTCTCACAATTTGTGGCATTTACATTGTATGTCAAGACCAGTCAGAAGTGAAAGGCTAACCAGAGCCCAATGGTACAGCCAACTAGTGGGTCCTTTCAGTTTCTACTTTAGGACTGCTACACCAGCCATGAGTTTACCACATCTGTGTGCCTTCAGGGCTTTCCTGGATTCTCCTTGAGACAGGCACATCTAAATGCTTGACTGTGGCATTTGACAGCAAGAAGTATTCCTTCCCTTGCGCACCATGTTGGAGCTCAAAATTTAACTGTGAAAGTATCTTTATTAGCAGCATATGCTCCATGGGACTGCAGTCCCAAGGCAGATTATTCTGCTTTATTCTGGGAGATCTCTGCCTCAAGTCTCAGCATGCAGCTTGTCACAGCACGCCACACCTCCAAGATCTTGCACAAGATGTCAGCCTTTTAAAATTCAGAGGGAAAAAAAACAAACCAGAGTTACTCACATTGTCCAGGTGTCCCTGCATGAAGGCCACGTTTGCCATCTGGAAGAGAGAGAGGCAGTGCTGAAGCTTCACAAAGGCTGCAGGGACTAGCCTCAACGCAACCGCTTTTTCTTCTACTTACGCCTCCACTATAGCCCCAGTATACGGCACTACACCCCCCAAAGGGACCTGCAGCCCCATAGTGACTTGTAGCACAGACTAGACATGATATGAGGGGAGACCTTATCACTCTCTACAACAACCTGAAGGGAGGTTGTAGTGAGGTGGGTATTGGTCTCTTCTATTGAGTAACTAGTGATAGGACGAGAGGAAATGGCCTCAATTTGCGCTAGGGGAGGTTTAGATTGGATATTAGAAAAAAATTCTTTACTGAAAGGGTTGTCAAGCATTGGAACAGGCTGCCCAGGGAAGCGGTGGAGTCACCATCCCTGGAGGGGTTCAAAAAACGCGCAGACGGGGCACTTCAGGACACGGTTTGGTGGGCGTGGTGGTGTTGGGTTGACGGCTGGACTCGATGCTCTTAAAGGTCTTTTCCAACCTAAACGATTCTATGATGCTATGACAGGGGACAGCCCCTGCCAGCTCCCCCCCGAGCCTTACCATGCTGTAGGTGTAGACGATGGCTTTCCTGTTATCCGACTGGTGCGACAGCCGCAGGGCTTGGTGCAGCACCCGCTCGGCCTCCCCCAGCTCACCCTTCATGACGCTGAGCTGCAGAGAGAGTGGGGAAAACCCGAGGGGCAGGTCACCCGCCGGAGCCCACGCGTGACGGCCCCCCGCTGAGGTAAATCACCCCCCCAAGGCCGCCATGTCCGCGTCCCTGCAAGGGGCCGGCGCCTCACCTTGGCTCTCTTCAGCAGGAGGATGATGGCGTCCTCGCCCTCCTCCTCGGCGTCCCTGGGGAAGAGCGAGAAGGCTGCGGGGCGAGGGTGACCGCCCTGCCCCTCACCGCCCCGGCCCGCAGCCCACGACCCGCCTCACCTCCCAGGAAGCCCAGGGCACCCCCGACCGGCCGGGCCCACCGCCGACGGGCGAGCCCCGTCCTGCCGCCGCCGCCCTCCTCCCCTCGGGCCCCGCCACGCCAGACGGTTCGGGACGGCGGGAGCCCCGCGGGGCAGCGCCGGGCGGCCAGGCGGCACAGGGCCCGCGGCACCCCCGCCGCCAGCATCTTTCTCCCAGCGGGCCCTTTAAGAACTCGCCCTCGCCACGTGATGCGGGCCTGTGCGTCACCCGGGGCAAAGGGCGCCTTGTTGCTATGGAGACGCGCCCTCATGGCGGCCACAGGTAGGCCCGATCCCGGCCCCGGGGTCGCCGTCCCAGGACCGGCGGCTCTAAATAGCTCCGACGCGGCTGCACCGTGTCGAGGGAGTCCCCGGGGACCGTAGCGGCGAGCAGCCGATGTCGGGGCCTGGTAGCCGCCGGCCTCTTCCCCGAGAGATCCCCAGCGCGGGTGGCGGGCCCCGGGGGCGGCGGGTGGGCTGTGCGTCCTCTTCTGCCGGGAACTGCCATGGCCCAGCGCCGGGACGCTCCAGGCCAGAGCCTCGTCCTGTTACCAGCTGTACGCCCCCGGTCCCCTTCCACGGGACCTGTTTGTACGTGGGGGTATCTGAGAGACACCCGTGTGTTTCTGAGAAACCCTTTGTTCCGCGAACGCGTCAAAAACGCATTTTAAAATTTGCTGAGGATGCCCTTCCTTGGCCACGATGCGGGGTTGAGAGAAGAGCACAGCCCAGATAAACTGTCCTGGTTTATAGTATCTGCGGTGACCCTAGCGATTTCCCACCGTCTCCTGTTCCCTTCTGTCTTGCTTCCAGTCATGAGGCCAGTGCCAATGAGGTGGATAGTACCTTGCCAGCAGTAGCAGAAGAGCTTTTGAAAGAGATCAAAAAGGCTTTTCAGGAGACCTCACAGGGTACGTAAAGCAAAACAGAACCATCTCAGCGGGCGGTGGGCCAGTAATACTGGCGTGGTCAAACCTTCAGGTAGCAGTGAGGGTTGTTCGCCTCCTCTTGTTCGTATCTTCTGCAGACTGTCGCCTAAGGGGTGGCCTTCACTTTCAGGAGTGGCAAGTTGTATCGGGTGTTTCCAGCTTTTGTGTCCCTGTCCGGAGACAACACAAAGGTGTTTGAAGCACAGATAATGAGGAGCAGCCCCCTTCTCAAAGTCAAGCCCCTTCAAAGATTAGACCAGTTTGGACACTTTTTTGAACATGGGACCTAAGGTGATGCTGATTGCTTAGAGCTTGTAGTGTAAGTGGTTGCACTTGAGGGATGACAACTTACATACTTCCAGGCAGGCATTTAGTTGTGCCTACTGTACTGCTGTTTTTATAGACTCACTAATTTCAAGACTAGAGTTGAAAGGGAAATCTTCATAAACCCAATCATGTTTCATGACTGACCGGCAGAGGGTGTTGTGTTAGGGCAAAGAACAGCTTTCCTGTTGCTTGAATGAAGCAAACATAAGCCAACAGTTAAATCTTGGCCAATTCTAGCAGCTAGTTAAGAACAATTACCTTCATTGCACTCTGGATTACTAACGTAGTTCTGTAATCTGTGCTGAAAGAATATTACTGTTTGTGTTTACTTGATAAGTAGCGCAGAATGGTTCTTCCTTAGGAAAGTGTCTATTTAAGGAATATTTTTAACTGCACTAAAACCAACCAAATAAACATTCAGAGAAGTCTGTTTGAGCACTACATTTGAGTGGGGAATGGGCAGAGACTTAGTGTCGAAACTGTCAGAGTGACCACATTGACAGCTTTTTGGCATGCTTGCAGTATGGCTCCCATCAGGTTAGAGTAGATCCAAAATCTACATGTGACTTTTAAAAAGAGCTTTATAAATCCTGTTGTAAACTAGGGAAAAAAAAAAGGTCAACATTCCTTTTAAGGTATACTTCTCCTTAAAGCACCAAAATAGTACTAAGATGTACGCTGAGCCATAACTGCAGAAACAAACTGATCGATCACTTTGGAGATTTAAATTAGAATAAAGTTGGAAAAGTCAAACCAACAGCGTAAGTCATAGAGAATATTTTGAATTGTTGGAACAAAGGATTTTAAAGTCAAAAGTCCTGATCTTCCAGTGGAATACAGAGACATAGTATACTGTGTCCCATCAGTGGTAACAGAAAGATCAGATTGGATGATCAGAGCCTAAGCTGTTAGCTACAACAGACTAATTTTCTTAAGTGTAACTTTCCATCTTAACAAGAAGTTCCCATAAGTGAAGACATTATGTTTCTATGTGCTGTATTAAGAGCTATAAACTAGTGACGCCCTGCAAGACTATACTGGGAAAAGAACAACATTTTTAAAGTTTTGATGCCAGAGTTCTCAACTGATGCCAAGAAAGTTTCGGGGAAACCAATATTTTTAACCAACTTCTTAAAGTGGCAGAGTAAGATGTTGAGGCCACATGCCTTTTCTTGAATGCTTTTAAAAGTAGGATATTATAAAAGTAAGTATATTTGGGCTTCTGCATTTCTTTTTAAAATTAATCCCTCTGGTTCTGATTGTTGTACTTGGTAAGTGCCTTAGCACTACCATAGCAGATCATTTTGCTGCTCCTTGTTGCTTTTTGGCGGCTAGAGAGGATGGCTAGAGCACTGCAGTCCTGTGTGACCTCTGGGGGTACATTAAGGAGACACTAGCCTTCTTGTGATGTTGGTGTCTCTCACAGTGAGGAAATTCAGCAAAATCATGCTTTGTTTTTCTTTTTGTTGCAGTCCCTGATGACCTGCTGCTGGGGTAAGTATCTTTTGCTTCAGTTCTTGTCCCAGGTGTCCTGCTAAAGGGCAGCTGATAATCTGCTTTCATCATAGTACCACTATTTTTTTCCTGTGTTTGGCCAGTACACGTTTCTCATGCAGAGTTGCTACGTGGTTTTGCTGGTGGTGGAAATGAAGGTCCAAAGAGACAATCTCAAGGGTTTTTCCAGAGATTCCTGAAATTATCTCTGTATCACTGAATCTCCTGTGATGACTTGCTCTAATTTGGGTGGATTAAACATGCAGAAACCCAGAACATTTAACCTGAGCTCTAAGTCCACCCTCAGATCTGGAATGAGATTTCTGTGAGAGTGGACTGTGTTTTCGAGTGATTCATGCCGCTGGAGTGCCCCATCTCCGCTGTGTTGATATCATTGTGAGCACAGCAGCATCCTGAGATCCCTTCTTCTGTTTGAGTCATGGGCATGTGTGATAGAAAGGGAGAAGTGAACATATCATCTCTCTGCACAAGGGAATTGTTCACTTGAAGATTGCCCTTAGAGCTTTCTTCTGTTTAGAAGAAGTCTCAGGTCAGCTTCATCATCCTTGCGTTGACTGAAGCTTGTGAATATTTCAGTCATTCCCAGGCAGTCGCCTAAGAGATCCAAGTTTCACAGCTTCTACAGCCCTCACTAATAGGTGTTAAAGGTAGAGAAAAGGCACCATCACAGTGAGAAAGGCTTTTCAGATTCATCTTCAACTTTGTGTTCCTGCCTGCCTGTAATTTAGCCAGGAGAGGAGATCACCAGGAACCCTTCAGGCCTTAATATCTTTGGGTCTAAAGTTATCTCACATAACACTTGTGAAAGTTATGCATGCAGGCTCCTTCTTCTGGGACCACAATGGCCTTTGAAGAGTGGGATTATATTTGACAAGTCTCGTGTAACTTTTTGTTTCCTTCTTGCCATAAAAGAAAAGAGGAGGAAAGAAATTCCCTTGTTAAGTTTAATAATGGTTGGGTGTTAACTCTTGGCAGTCAGATTTCCATCAATTCCCTGTGACCAGCAGCTCAGAAGTATTCTGATTTAATTTCTGAATCTCTTCCAAATCTCTGAAGTCCTTGAATTTCCTTTGGGCATTCCCATTACTTATTTCCTGTTAGACTGATCGAATTATATACATGGAAAAATAATTCCTCAAATTTGAAAGAGTTACTGAAACTCATTAAACTCAGCCCCCTTACAGTCCCAAACCTAATCATCAAGGAATGTCTTACGTTGAGTGTTCCCCCACCCACCTCCTCTCAGTCCTCAGATGAAGCCAATCCTTATTGCCTTGAGTTTGTGCAACTGAAGTTTTGGTCTTCCTGGAATAAGTCTGTCTGCTTGGCTTGTTATCAATGAGATTGACTCAGACACATAGGTCAGCCATGCTGCTGAGAAGCCAGGGTTCTGCCTTGGCTCTTTGTGTCTTCACTGGAGTTGGAAATGTTCCTCTGCTTTGTCCCGTTCTCCTTGTGTTTTGTACTATCTTTTCATCACTGCTGATTTTCTTGTTGTTTACGCTTGTAACTAATCTAGACTACACAGATTTTTCTCAGCAGATAAAAGGTCTGTAAAGTTAACTGAGTTGCCCCTGAGCTCTTTGGAACACACTCAGAGCAGCTGGATATACAGGTCTAGAATAACTTTTAAGCCTGTGAGCTGTCTGGACAATAGGCTAAAGGTACATATGTCCATATTTGACATACAGCTTATCACATACCCTCGCAAGGCTTTAGCAGGAGATAAAAACCTCCTTGCAGGGATATGCAGACAATGAGTATGTAGATGGAAATTATTGCACCTTCAGGACTCACAGCTCTTTATTTCTCCACTTGCTGCTGTGGAATTTTACAGCACCATGCACAGCAGCAGCCAGAGACCAACATGTACCTCCACGGTGCTGCCTCACAGCACCGAGGCTGAGGAGAGAGTCGTATAAAGGCAAAGTTTTGCAGGAAGCAAACGTGTATCTTAGCAAACCTGTCTAATATTGTCTTTACCCCGTCCCAGGCACTCTCTGATCCATAAATGCTGTGCAGTAGTGCATCCCTGCATGGTGATGTGTCCTCCTTGGAAGGAAAGGAAAGGGAAAGGGGTTTTAGGGAGGGTGAAGTGACATAAGGCATGTGCTGTCCCTGGGTGTTTATCCGGAAGAAGTTTGCTGTCTCTCAGCCCTGCTGGTAGCTGGATTACAGATGTAAAACTACTGCTATCTGGTGGCTCCATGTGCAGTGATGTGCCTTCAGTATTTCTCTGAATGGTCTTTAGCTTCCTATGGATGCAATTTGGTGGGCAGAGAAAGAATAATTTATCACAGTTGTGACTGTGATAGAGGAGATGCGATCACTACAGAGTGACTCATTTGTTCTTCAGGGTTTAAACCAGTTTCCCTGGGATGAGGAAGGAGCCCTACTGCTGCATTTCCTATTGCTTAAGGAGCTATTTATCATCCTTGCTCTCTCCTTGCTCTGAGGCACAATGTGTGGGCCATGACTGGAGGTGGGATTCAAGACCAACTGATCAATAATCTGACCCAGGGCAACTCATCCAGGACAGCCTGTATGTACAGTTAAGGTATCCCAGAGCACGAGCTCCTTTTCCCCTTAGCATTAGCAAGTCTGCCTCCGTGTGCTCTTGTTTACCTGGTGCTGCCCCCACTAAAATCCCTTTTTATGCTCGTCGTGCTCATGTGAGGGTTTCAGAGTTTACTGCAACAAGGATAATTGGGCTGCGTGTGTGACACTGTTGCCTGTAACCTCTCTTGGATCCCCAGCACTGTGCATCTCCCAGGATTTCCTTCCTTCATCTTCTCTTTGCCAGCATGTCTTGCTTTTGCTGCCAGAGGTGCAGTTTTCCCTGAAGAAGACCTAGTGTATTTAGGGGGTTGGGCAGAAGCAAAGTTTCCAGTTTTAGAGTCTAGATTCACTGTTTGATAAATTGGTTAAGCACCAGTGCTCTGTCTACACAGACTTTGTATCAGAAGAACTACGGGAATACTAACAAAAAGGCTGATGCGATCACTGTAAGGACAACCCGTGTCTCTCACTTCGCCTACAGTTCCTTTGCAATAATCAGTGATCTGTAAAGTGACTGTCAAGCCAGAAATGCTGCTCAAAGATAGCTCCTCACCTACATGGCTAACACTGTGTCACAGTCATAGAGACTGACTAAAACAATCTCACTTCTGTGTCTCTGATGTACTTTGTCTCATTTTAGTTCAGGACAGGAACCACTTCATGTCCTGTTTGTGCAGCAGGCAGCCAGAATAGCGTTTGGGTCATAGTGCTGAAGAAGAAACACATAAGCTGTAATGTCCTGTGTAAAAAAAAAAATCTTTAAAATACCTTGTAATTAAACCTCAGTGGGATTTTGCAAAGAAATTTGAGGCTGTTTGGGAGCAGCTTGGAATTTTGGAAGTTCTCTTAAGAACATCAAAACCCAGCTCTGAATAGCTGGCAGAGTAGAGGCTGTCCCTAAGGACTGAGTCCTGGGATTTTCTCAGAGGGACAGGGCAGGGATTGGTGGTCACTTGGTGAAAGCCAGCAAGCTGAGAATGACAAATGCACTTCATTGCTTGGTCGCTGTTGTGGTTTAACCCCAGCCGGCAACTGAACACCACACAGCTGCTCGCTCACTTTCCCCCTCCCCGGTGGGATGGGAGAGAGAATTGGAAGAGTAAAAGTGAGAAAACTCATGAGTTGAGATAAAGACAGTTTAAGAGGTAAAGCAAAAGCTGTTCACGCAAGCAAAGCAAAATGAGGAATTCACGCACTACTTCCCATCAGCAGGCAGGTGTTCAGCCACTTCCAGGAAAGCAGGGCTCCATCGTGCATCACTCTGAACATCCCCCCTTCCTTCTTATTCCCCCCACTTTATATGCTGCACATGATGTCATATGGTCTGGAATATCCCTTTGGGCAGTTGGGGTCAGCTGTCCCAGCTGTGTACTCCCCACAACTTGTTGTGCCCCCCCCCAGCCTGCTCGCTGGTGAGGTGGGGTGAGAAGCAGAAAAGGCCTTGGCTCTGTGTAAGCTCAGCAATAACGAAAACATCTCTGTATTATCAACACTGTTTTCAGCACAAATCCAAAACATAGCCCCATACTAGCTACTATGAAGAAAATTAACTCTATCCCAGCCAAAACCAGCACAGTAACTTACTTAATGGAGCTGTTACTGGTGGGGTTTTGACAGGCAATGGGAACCTTTGACTACAGGCCTTCTGGACTCCATAGGGCTAAATCCTATGGATTAAGGCTAAGCCAGGTGGTTTTCTTTTGTGGTGTCACCTAACTAGAGACACGTTCTCTTTCAGGCTGAAGTTCATATTTGGCCCATCTGCTGTCCCAGCTTTGGATTTGGTGGATCAGCGTTCTGTCACCCGAGTCGTGTCCCCCAGCGGAAGGACTGCATACCAGGTACACAGTCCTCTTCAGTCTTACTTTCTGATGGTTTCCAGTTGACATGTGAGCCAATATTTTCTTAACTTGCAGAACGTGGAAGGGCACTTGGATAAGCATGGAGAGAATATCACTGTTTTACAAACCTCTGAAGTGACACTGGAGAGCAGTAGCCATGGACTAGAATAAGAACAGCATAGTACACTACCATTTTCTTTGTGGCTCCCAGCCAGTCAGAGGCAATTTGTTACATGTTTGTGGGTATCACAGTTAGAAGGAAGTTTTCCAGGGATTGCTGATTTTGCTTTATTACTTTCATCCTATCCAGGAAAGGCAGTTCTTCCTCTTAACAAACTGTACACAAAGCAGTGTTATCTTCCATCACTGCATTTCTTTCCCTGTTGCCCTCCAAATCCTCAGTATCCTGAACGCTCTTGACCTTTACTTGGCGATAGGACCCTTGCCACCTGGGAGAAAGCAATGCTGGCCAAATCCATGAGTTTCATTCTAGTTCACTGTAGCCAAGTCTGTGAATCACAGAAGCATCTTTATAAAATGGCATTTTAGGGAGAAGAGCTCACCTTAGCCCTAAAGGTCAAACTCCTTACAGCACGGGATTGGAGATGGAGCTGGGACTCATTAGGTAAAAAGAGGAGCTATTGGCACTTCTGACTTTTCTGTGGTATGCACAATTCCTTGCTCTACTGTGCGACAGCACCCGTGGCACCTCTGTTGGGGATAGTCTGTCCATTCTGTGAGCTGTTGACCAGCTCCATCCAGCCCATGGGGTCACAGTCAGAGACGCACCGTGTGCTGTGCCCTACCTAAGGCTGTATAAGCAGTGGGACCCTGTGCCCGTAAGTTTTTGGTGAAGAAGCACCCAATTCCTTCTACCTAGCACTACTAACCCCCTCAGATAGCACAGCCCCCTCCATTGCTGAACTTGGTGCTGTGCCTTTTCACACACCAGAGAAGGGGGAATCTCTTTGCTCACTGTTGCAGCAGCCAAGAGGAACATTTCCAAATATCCTCCCTGCAAAGGGCCTTCTCTCCTTCACTGGAGGTGCTGAGATGCCTTGTGGGGTCATCTAGGGTAAGAGAAGAGCTGTGAAGCCAGGCCTGGGTAATGACACAAGCATTTTTCACATGTTCAGAGCTTGCATTGCTCATTTTGCACGTGGAGTCTTTATTGCTTCTGGGGCCTTGGAGAGGAGATCGGCCCCTCCAGAGAGGCATGATTCATAAACATACAGGGCTCAAGAACACAGCCTTTGATTTGAGTTGAGGGCTTGCCTGTGGTTATTTGGTAGAGCTTAAGAAGCACTGCTTCCAGGACCCTTATAAGCAGCTGCCTTACTAATTGAATGCTTAAAGGCTTTTCCTTTTTTACTTTTGCTCAGCTGAATATGCCACTGGGCAGAGAATGGTCACGTTCTCCTTGCAGAGCTTTGTCGGGCCATGCAGGCTAAGGCAGAGCTTTGCAGGCTGGGATATAGTCTTCACTTAGCACTCTTTTGTGTGAAGGATGACAGGGACTGCTTAGAGTCTCTGGTCTTCCCAGGGAGCCTAAATATGTGCTCACATGCTCACAGCTTTTCTGTAGCATGGCAGAGTTATCTGCATCTTAAGAGGCCTAATATTCATCTCTTAGATGCAGAAAGCCTCGTGAGACATGGAGGAGTTCAGAGAAGCATGGCAAGAGGGCTTGGATGTGCTGGGTGCTGTCCTGACACCCTGTTCTGGTCTGGGCAGGGTCGTTGCTGAACAGTGCTGCCTCAAACTGCATGAGCTGCAGCAAGACAGGCACCCCTCCGCACTGCCCAGCCCTCTCCCCACTGAAGTGAGGGGCCAAAAATTCCTGCTGGAGGCAATCCTGCAGTCACTGAATGGGAGTTGCTGATTGATGAATATCTACTGATGGCCCCAACAGTTGGCTCAACTGGTGCATGTTGGAAAAGAGCGTCAGAACTGCTCACCTCCTGCCTCTGCAGGTAGAGGGAGCTGCCGGTTCCTCTGCGGGGAAGGAACCCCTGGACAGGTAAATCAGGGCTGGTCACCAGGAGTTAATGTAGGACAAGCCCAGCCTTCAGCCAGGCACTTTGTAGCTGATGGGTGTGACTTGAGCGGCCCCCCTGCATCACCAAGGGTTAGTGCCTGTGTCCTCCCACCTGACAGGCACCCTACAGGTACATGTGTGCTTCTGAGCAGCATTCCTCTTTAGTGGAGTGTGATTGCTGATTAAGGCCATGCTGATGAGTTCATTAACAGAGGAATCTGAAGAGGTATTTTCTCTGGGGTTGTGAGGCTGGTCCCATTGCGAAATCCTTCCTCAGCACAGCTGTCTGAGATGCAAAAATAAAGAGCAGAGCCTCCCCTGAGGCCGCTGCCTGGAGCAGTGACAGGAACGCAATCTGTGGATGGAGAAACCGAAACACTGAGTGGGATACTGCACTTAGGAGTAGCTAGGTAGCATGACTGGCTCTTCATTCATCTGTGTGTGTGGTGTAGGTATGTATCCCAGCTGTGTGCACTTCTCCCTCAGCAGAGAAGCTTGCCCAGTGCAGTGGGGAGTGGGAGGGCATCCATGGCTGCCTGGACAACATGCAGTCATCCTTTTCACTTTTCCCCCAGAAAGTCAGCTCTGCCATTTGCACCCAGATGTGGTTGAGCTGGAATGTGAGGTGGTGCTTTCATTTGCATCTGGATCTGGAGAACTGTTCTTTGAGGCCATGAGGCTGGTCCTACTGTGAAACTCCTTTGGGTTGTCATAGCCAAATCTGAGATGTTGATACTTCACGGGCTAGAATGCTGTTTGCATTCCATATCACCCAGCACACCTTGGGTACAGCTTCAGGGGAAAATGGCTCTGCTCAGACAGGCCTTAGGAGTGCAGCCTGTAGTGTAGGCAGCTCTTGCCCTCAGGAACTGAGATGAGAGAAAAGCCCTCAGTCAAGTGAAAACTATGATTTGTCTTTTAATGCTCAGGCATTAGTGCCCTTGCTGCTTAATAGAGGAATAGCGCTGATGGGATATTCAAGGGCTGATGTTACCTCAGAGTTGTTAATCATCCCAGAAGAGCTTGTACAATACCTGCCTACGCTGCAGACTAAAGCCAACCCTTGTAACTCCAGGTCAGGGATAAGTAAGTCTCACCTGCTGCAGAGATGGTGGATGCTGGCTGATGGTGGAGCTGTGCTGGATTCAGCATGTGTAAAGTGGTGAGCAGGCGGCGGTTGGGGTGCCTGTTAGCTACGCCTGAGTTGCAGAAATGCTGTGAGCTGTGGGAGTGAAGCCAGTTAGCAGGGGGAGAGGCAGTGCTTTAGCTCTCCTGCCAACTGTCACTTGCATTGCTCACATCCTGCACTTTTATTGGATTCTTCTTTTTTATGTCTTTTTTAATTAATTTCCTAGAACCATATGGCAGCCTGCCCCAACGTGAAGGATTTGAGCATCAGGTCCTGTCAGAGACTGTGGTGCTGCCTAGCTGTATGCCGGTGGCAGTACTAGCTGCCATGGTGCCACAGCTGGCCCTTCTGCATCCCCACATGCACGCTGGCAGGGACACCACCACCAAGGTGATTTTTCCTCTCTGTGCAGCTAGCAAGCACCTGGAGATGAGGGCAGTGGAAGGAAATCTCACAGCATCTCAGGGCCAAGAGAGCACCCCAGTGCCTGGCTTGGCTGCAGCTGGCCAGAAGCAGAGGCACTTTTTTCTCTTGGTCTTTGGATTTTATATTCTGCCTTATTAGGCAGAAGCTGCATTCTTGCCATCTAGGTCAGGATGGGGGAACGCTAAACTCAGCCCAAATCTGGCAGCGTCTGTGTCTTCCCCCCCTCCTCAAAGGAAAACACTTCTGAAAGAAAGGCACCATCGGAATACTTCGTCTTGGAAAAAACAATCAAAGGGGCTAGAGAAAAACAAACTTATCACAAGTGAAACAAACTCAGCCTGGAGTGTAAGGAGGGCCCAGGGTAAAGGCCAGACTGAAAAAAGAATGGTTTACCCTGAAATAGGAATGTGAGTCTTGTGTCCTGAATCTGCTGGCGGTAAGGGGGATTATGAGTCATAGGCGCTTCTGTGGGAGAGCTTAAACTTGTGGATGTCACCTTTCAGCCAAGGAGTGCAGAGAGAACTCCAGGAGACGGGGAAGGCTCCCCTTGCAAGTGCAGCTCTGGACCGGGAGGGACAGTGTTCCTCTGGAGGGATTTAGGAGTGGGCATCCTGGGGGGAAGCAGCACTCTGCAGAACTCCACTCTCTTTTCACTTTTTTGTGTTTATCTTTGGATTTAGGTGTATGTGTGCCACAAACCCAACCAGAATTTAAAGCCTGCTATAGGAGAGGAGTGTGGTGTGCCATCAGAGCACAGGGGCTTGTGTGCAGAGGAGGGCACTGCTGGTGATTACACCCATGTAAATCCCCACCATTCTCTGGAATATCCACGAACAGTTAGTGCCAGCTGTTGAGGCCACAGAGCTGACACAAAGCACTTGCTCTCACTGTGGCAGATATGAGACACATCATGGCAAATATTCTGTGGTAATTGTGTTTTGGCCATGGGGTGCACTCATTTTAGGCCTCAGAGCATTAGTAAAGCTCCTGCTATTGAGCAGAGGTTTCTGCTTAAAGCCTGCAAGTGTATTCTGTCCCTTCGGAACCTTCCCTTGCAAGAGGAGAGGGGAGAGCAGTTGGCTCTTAAAGTAGCTTTCTAAAAGCTATTTTCCAGTCTTGAAGAAAGCAAAAGGGAAATAATCCATAGCTTGGCTTTTCTATACCATGCAGCGAGCTCCAACAGCTCACAGTTTGCCTGTCAGCTTTGCCATGCTAGAAACGAACGCTTCCCTCCCCTGGCTGCCTGCATCCCGTGCCCATGGTGCAGAGGAAATATGCCTCAGTACCAGACTTGCAGAGGAACAGCATGTGGGAAAAGGAGGCAGTGCTGTTCGCAAACCAGAGATGGAGCAGGGAGGCTTCTTCTCTGGAGACTTCAACTTTGTTTATTCAGACAAAACTGGATTCCAATAGCCGCAGCTGGTTTGGGGAGCAGAACAGCAAGAGCCTTTGCAGCCTCCAGCCACTGAAACTGGTTAGAAAAGGCCTCACTGCGAGTGCTCACTGCTGCTGTCTTTCCATCCCCAGGTCCATGGTGGCCCTGGATTCATAAATGAGCTTTCTGTGACAAGAAAGGTTTGCCATCTTCAGCTATCCTGTATCTGCCAGTACTGGGGTAGGGAGCTCGCTGGGGGGGCTGGCACCTCACTGTGCTACCGGCTTTGGGAGATCAGGGGACAGAGCTTTGTGCTACTGCCCTTTTCCTGATCTCTTAGTAGCATATAAGTCACTGGAGCTGAGGTCTGCTGCAGGCACCGGTGTACGTACAGGAGCTCTTCCTTGCCTGCAGGGAGAGAAGTGTACAGAGACCCTGAGAAAGCCGAGGAGCTTCAAGCTTAGATGGGTCAATGCAGTGTTTGGGGACTTTTTTGTATTGCAGCACCTGCTTGCCTGTTGCGTGCCTGTGAGTGATTGTGGAGAGGACGTCGGGCCAGATACAGGCCAAGTTAGAGAAATTAAAAGCAAATGCTGTCTCTGACTCCTGCCCCCTCGGGCTGCCTTTGTTTCAGGTCCTTGGGAGCTCAGGCAAACTCTACACCTGCTACAGTTCCTGCCACTTCTGCACGTGTCCTGCTTTTGGTTTTACTGTATTGCAGAAGAGCGAGAGCCTTCTGGTAAGTTGTCTGCCTTAACTTGGGGCCAGGACAGGGAGCGGGGGAGAAGGCTGTGCTCTGCTCCTTGAACCTGAGCAGGCTGAAGTTTCCAAGGGAGCAAACGCATGTGTGTTGAGTTGGCCACGCAGGCTGTGCCTGACCCACTGCATAATCTGGCCTCTGGGAGTCGCGGTATTTGGGTGGAGCTAGGCCTTACAAGGGCTAGGGAGGACTTTTGTTCTTAATTACAGATTACTATTCTGACTTTCAAGAGATGAATAATCCCTGGTCTCTTGGAACAAGGGCTACTGCTGCTAATGGGACTGCCACATGGAGTCTGCCTGATGAAGTGGTGCAGTTCACCTGGTGCCAGTGAGGAAGGGCTCAGGGTAACCAATTGCTCTGCAATTGTGGGAAGGGCATCAGGAGCCAGTAACACTTCGCTGTGTGTCAGATCCCTGTATTTATTATCCTGATGGCAGAACTAACCTGGGGCAACTGGAGCACCAGCCTGTGCCAGGGCTTGGCATGCCAAGAGGGAACCATGTTCCTGGGAGGGGTGAGCACTTCATTAGACCCATTCTGGCCAGGATGGATTTTTGTGGCTTCCAGATAGAGCATGACATTCCTGCGTTGCTCCTCCTGTTAACTTGGCTCCGCTATTATTTGCAGTGCAAACATATACTTGCCGTCTACCTCAGTCAGGCCATGGGAGCCTGCCAGGAACTAACTGTCTCTGAGGAGCAGCTCACAAGCATCTTACTGGCTGAGGAGGAGGATGAAGGATGAAGGATTTGGATCACAGGCGGATGTGCTTTCTGTGTACCCTCCCGGCTGTGTAGCTGGCATTTTTTGTATCTACAAGGCTGTCAAATGTTCACCATGGCTGGTAGATTTCTTCCTGCGCTGCAGCCAGGCATGATGTTAATTAGCAGCCTTGCACTGATAGATTAATTAATAAATGTTAAGAAGCCTGTGTTGACTTCAGTTTCATTTATTTATTTAGTCTATTCTTGGGATTTCTGAAGATGTTTGAACTAATCTGTAATATTGTGTGCTTGTGATGTGGGGATACAAACAGTCCAGCAGGTCTCTTAGCAATCCGTTAAACCTTCTTAGCTCTGCTTGTGCTTTGACTAACCCCACTGCCCTTCCAGTGCCTGCATGGCTTGGTAGAGTTGGCCTCTGACAGCGTGACGCTGCAGTGGCTTTTTGCAGCTGGCTGCTCAGCGATTTCTGATTCATCACTGGCAAACCTGTACCAGGGACTGGGGCAGGGACCCCTCAGCACCTTGAGGCTGATGACAGGTCTGCACTTCCACTGTGCTTACTGCAATGCAGGATCTTTGGAAGCAATCACCCCGGTTGCTGTGCTTTTAAATCAACCCATTTCAGAGAAGTCGACCACCTCATGCTGGCAGGCAAGGCAAGGCTGTCCACATCAGACACAGGGGAAAGGAGACTGCTGCTCCCTGTTCCACAAACCAGCCAGTGAGCTGGGAACCAGCTCCTTCCAGCTCTGTGACTCCCTGCCCGTGCTCTGAGATTGGGCTCCTCCTCGAGTACAGCGTGGTCTCATATGATACACCGTGTGAACACAACACCACAAGAAGTAATGGGGCACAGGCTGAGCCAGGTTGTGTAGGTGGTAAATTAAGCGTTCTGTATGTAAATAACAGTTACTGCAAATACAAAATCTGAACAACATGAGGAAAACACATCCATCCTATGTACATCAGAGCAGTAATGAGTGATAGCTGAATAGCTATAGCTGCACTTGCTGCAGAAAGTTCCTCTGCCATTTTGACTTCACATTTTTATAGAAACCATCAGAGCTTTCTTTTCAGGGGGGCAGGGGAGATGTCCTATTTTTATTTTGCCTTGAAATTACTTTGGCTCAGATCCACAAAGGCACTTAATGTGCCTAAAGACCATGGTGACTCAGGCCGTAGTTAATAATGGCTAACAACCCGATGGCACAGTCATACTAAGGATACACCACATCTGTCTACAGGAATTCTGGCTCATAAGAGGCATATGAAAGGTAGCAGTCATGGATGCCGAGCTGCAGTGCAAGCTGTCACATACCAGTAAGTGTTCTGGGACCGGCTCTCTCTGTATTGCAGCGCTGTGTGTTTCAGTCTGTTCGTGCTATCCAGAGTTTGGTTCATTTTCAGCCAGCAGGAGGGGAGAGATTACATTCTTTGTTGTAAGGATAAATGTGGCTTGCAACCACTTTGTAACGCTGCCAGACCTGCAGGTGAAACCCTGCTTGTTTCCAGCCATGATTAACAGAAGAAACACAGCCAAAGATAATACAGAAGGGGAGGAATGAAAGGAGGAGAGAGTCAAACCCTGCCCAAATGGCAGGAGGTGGCTACATGTGCTAGCTGGACTATGACCAAGGCAGATGCAGCAAAGCTGAATGGGGCTGTTAAAGGAGAAACGCTTGGGACAGTAACTTTAACTATTCAGATTCTTCTTGGAAATGCCAGTATCTGAGATACTGAGCTGTAGCTAAATTTGGACATTGCATAAACATGTACAAACCCATTCAGAGCTTACTGGTGGTTCACCCAGGTTTGGGGCTGGCTCTTACAGCTGGGCTGCTACACACATGGTAGCAAAATCCATCCCTCCTAGTGAACGATTCTCTGTTTGCATGGTGGGCCCCAAGTCATACCTGCAGCTGCTGCCTGCAGGTCATGCCAGCTGGCTTAGCAGGTGCTGCAGGAACAGCATTTCTTCAGCTTTTCAGCTGATTTTACACCATATTTGTCATTATATACGCCAGAGAAATGAAACTCTTGGGGTCTTATATTACCCCCCTTTTAGTGCAATGCAGTTAAAAAAATAGAAAGCTGTTTTCTATGTGATTCAAGTACAATTTATCAGGGACAAACTGCTCCAGGCATCACAGTCTGTCCACCGGACCTGTTGTTCAGGAACTGGCTGTGTTTAAACTTCCTTCCCTGCCACCTGGCTCTAAAAGGCCTGCTCCCTATCTCTCCCCCTGCATGCGTTACCACTGAAAACCACGTTTAATACACATCCTTGCACTCCAGCTTCTCGCTGGTCACATGGTGATGCTGCCGAGATTGAGTGGAGAGAGATGGTACCACTTTACCACGTAAGGCCCTTCAGGCAAGACTCCCGTTTGTAAGAGGGCCACAACGCGATGGCAGGTCTGAACTAGTCAAGAACAGCTGTGTCTCTGTACCAGTCGGCTTTTGGGCACGAAGGAGGGAGGCTGTCTGGTGTTTTTCTGACTGCCCTCCCTATTCCTCTCAGTTGTGGAATGAAAGTGCCCTGCTAAATAAAAGGCATGCCAGAAACACTGGTTCGTTTACAGCAGTGCACGTGCCGTCATGCAGTCTGGAGAAGTGGAGCTCGTACTTCAGCTGTTAACGCACTCTTCTTTCTACCTTTGTCTAGTTTTGCCTATCACAGTTACATATGAAATCAGGTGCGGTAATTACTGAGCTGTGGTTGCAGAGTTATTAACTTGCAGTGCAAATTAATTAAGTCTGCTTCACTGGTGAGTGGGCTTTGTCCTTACAAAGGGCCAGGACTCCGTGGCGAACTGCAGAGGCCAGGCTAGACAATCTGTGAGGTGAGCTTCTTCCCCAAAGAGCTTGGCCAAAATCAGGTCGCGAGTTAAGGCATTCTAGCTTCTTAGCTCCCTTCCAGTCTCTTTTGCTACTGATGCAGGTCAGGATTAAAAAAAAAATTAAAAAAAAATAAAAATGCCTATTAAAAAAAAAGCACTCACAGCTTCTGGGGGTTATTGGGCTACAGAGGAACCCCTGCAAGACCAAGTTTTAGGAATCAGGCAAGCTGCAGCATCCAGCAATCACAGCTAAAAAAACCTGCACTTCTGGAAGCACTGCAAGGCTGTCAAGTTTTGTCTTGGGAGCAAAAACCTAATTGTAGAGATCATGTCACCAAGGGAGTGGTTGCACTAACCTCGGTGACTCTGGATCAGACTAGCTAGGACTATTAGGGCACTTCTGCCTTTTGCATTTTGATAGCTGGAAACAGATTTGAAATCAAACCTGAAGCATTGGTCTGCACGATCCTGTGGACCAAAGTGATTTAGAGGCAATAAAACTGCTATTCTAAAACTTCAGTCAACTCTTAGCTAAAATTTTTCTCTTTCAGTAAGTAGGCCTTCCATACTGGGGCCAAAAATAGCTGGCCAGTTCTAATCTTGTTTTCCCATCAACACGGTCACGTCCCTCAGAGCCTGGACCACAGATTCAGTTTCACACCAGCAACAGGGCTAAGTAAGACTTTTTCCCATCAGAGAATACTAGCTGCATCAAACAATTGATGGAATAATTAGGGTATTACCAAAGTGCTGTCAAGTATGGACTTAAAAGAACAACTCAAAAACAGACACAAAATTATTACTCCTAAATGAATCAAAAGATTTAAAAAAAAAATAATATTTAAAATAAAGATCCTAGGACTTGACGTGAGCAGCACAATTAGGGAAACACCCCCCAGAAGGTGGGGCTTCCACAGTCAATGTCTGACCTGGAAAGGAAACTCAATACGATTACCAGCAGTCACGCAACCTGGCTTTGCAGTCAAGGGTGAGCTGCACTCAACCTCCCGGTCAGGTTATTCCTCTAGGAGGCACTGTGTTAATTACAAAAATAAAAAAAAATTACAGCTGCATAACTGCATAGTGGTCATCTCCGAGCACTCCTAGAGGAGTTTTAGCTGTAACTGTTCACATAGGCACAGGGAAGGGTAGTGTCAGGGACAGACTGCAAAATCGTAGGAGCAGGACGTGCAAGGTCATATGGTCACAGAGGCTACCGGAGAGTTAATGTTGGAGGCAGTCAGGTGCTGGTTGTTGTCAGTGGGGCACTTGGGGAAACCATCCGTCTTGCAGAGGATTTTGGAAATGATCTTGCGAAAGGTGTATCGGAAGTCCCTGATCCTGTAGGCGTAGATGATGGGATTGATGACAGAGTTGGCATGGGAGAGGATGATGGCCATATACATCACCCACTCAGGCTTGGATTTGGAGAACTCCTCATGGAAGTGAGTGATGCAGTTCAAGATATGCAGGGGCAGCCAGCAAAAGGCAAAAAGTCCTACGATGATGGCCAGAGACTTGGCTGCGTGGATCTCCTTCTGCAGTGTGGTCCTGGAGTTCCCCATCAGTTCGATCTGATGCAACTGTTTGCAGGCGACCATGAATATCTTAATGTAGATTCCCAGCATGATAGCAAGTGGAAGCAGCACGCAGCCGAAGAAGTTGAAGTACACCATGTAGCTCATCGTTACCACATTCTCAAAGAGGCATGAGATGAAACAGCCATGGTGCTCTGTCCCAGTGTCAGCCCCTGTCTCGTTGGTGGTGTTGGGGCAACCGCTCATGGCTTTGTTCCAGCCCATAAGTGGAGTCAGTCCAATTCCAAAGGACAGGAGCCACAGCACAGCGATGAGTCCTCTTGCCCGCTTGCCAGTCACCAGACTATTATACCTACAGCATCAAGAACAAAACCAAGATAGAGCCATTAAATAAATGAGCGCTCGTGACTTCCCTGCAGTTAAAGTCATCGGCATTTTGGCTAATGCCACAAAAGCCCCACCCACGCCCACATGGGAGCCTCACCTCTCTGATCAGTGGAGGGGCAAAAAAATCTCACCTGTGCTCTCTGCCTACACAAAGTGATTTGGGGAGGTGATTCACTTACTGTTCCTGAGAGATGCCAAGCACTGCCCCTGCCCACGAATATCCTTCGATAGGAGGTAAGGACTTGGAGTCTTAAAAAAAGGCTTTATCATTGCGTGAGCCTAAACCACCAACTACGAGGAGGGCAGGAACAGGGGGAAGGCTCACTCTGTAACCACCAACTTACTTACTCTCGTGCTCTAAGCGTCCACTACTGGGCACGCCGGGACATGCTACTGGGCTACGTGAACTTCTGGACTGACCTATTACAGCTGAGACAATGCTGGCTCTCAACTCTACACTGTAATGAGTAGCTAAAGTCTTAACCAGCATCACCACACATTTACAGCCTTTATACCACAGCCAACTTGCTTCAACTTGGGCTGCTTTTATGCCTGCAGCAGTGCTGGCTTTCACTGGAGATTACAGCAGTCCCATAACACGATGTCCCTTCCCATGCTACCTCATACACTAAGGTGGGAAGTACACATGTGTGTGGAAAACGGTGCTCCTACTAGTTTCCCAAACAGTGCAATTCCTGGCTTACACATGCCAGACTGCAGCCCACGCGAGCTTGTTGTGGCTGGATAACAAATACCCTGAAAGACTTTTCTGAGCCAGCATCTGAAAGCAACTGCTAATGCTGGATCGCTTAGGAGAGTTACAAGTTAGGGTTTGTGTCTCCATTCAGAATCTCACATCCGGGCGTGGAGCTGGGAGCCAGGGACGCTGGGCTCTTCTCCCCCCATTCGACATCCCTGCTTTGTGCATCCTCCAGCAACCGTGCTGGTGCGGGCAGCTTCGCCTAGCTGCCGGGGCTGGTGTTGGCCTCGGCTGCTCATGTATGTGATGTGCCAATTCTGTAGGACACGCACCATCGAGGGGCCCTGAAGCCACCCAAAGACTCGGACCTGCAGCTTCTGAAGCCATCAGTGGGGTTAAACCACACAGCTGTGCGCAGCTGCTGCTGTCAAACGGTGCTTGCGCTCTGCTGACCCACCAAAACTGGTTGTAAAGGTTCAGATTTTTAAGTAAACACCTTCCTTGGGCACCTGCTGCTCTCATGCGTTACAAAGAAGCTCTGTGGTGGCCCAGGGACAAGCGGGTGCAGTGCTGAGAGGTGCAGAGCCATGCTCTGCCCCACATCTTTCCTAACCCCACGGACTGGGTGCCTTCATGGCCAAGAAAACAAAGGTTGTGGCTGATGCTCAGGGACACAAACGGGGCCGGAACCTAAAGCAGCAAAAGTCGAGCTGGTTTGGGTGCAACCAGAACACATGCCAACATCAAAGCATCAGTTGGATCGCTTTTTGGGGATACGAAGAACCAGTGACTGCCAGAAAGACATCATGAGAAACCCATTACTGTCCTCTCTACAGCCAGTTAGCGTCTGCTGGCTGACACGCATGTGCCCCCCTTCCCACACCCTTCTCTCAGCACTTGTTTACTCTGGCTTGGCTACCCTGCTCCTCCTTTCCTAAGAACGTTTGTTCTGATTTTCTTCCGGCCCGTGAGGCAGGGGAAGGTTTTATTCCCACAGAACCGCAGCTGTGCCTGTGAATCACACTGTGGTCGCCTCCGTGCGAGCCATGCGTCCCTCTCCTCCTGCGAGCTACAAAGACAGGAGGGTAAGTGGGGGGGGGGGGGGGGTCTGCCAACACGAACCGGGCAGCAAAGAGGGGCTGGGGGGAGCCCTCGGCTCCTTCTGCGCGGCCGCTTCGAGCGGGGGTCGCTTCGGGCACGGCCGGGGCTGGCCAAGAGATTGCGGCAGCAGCAGCCACATTTAGGCACTGCTGAACCATGAACATGCTCCACGGGGTAGATGTCTAAAAGGCAAGTCCAGCCACGGAGGGGTTTCTCCTGCACTTTTCTCTCATTATTACCAAGTCTCACTGGTTCAGAAGATGAGAAATTATCAGATGGGGCATCAGTGAGGCCAAGCCCATTGCTTTCAAAACCCCATGTTAAGTTTTCAGGAGCCAGAGGTGGTCTGGGGTTGTGGGACCTGAAAATGTTAAGATTTGATTCGGAGCAAGTTCCCAGAAATCCAATGTCTTGGCAAAGTCTGAGTCTTGAGCTACAACGTTGGCCAAGCTTAGTCAGTGGTGTAGGAGTACCAAGAGCTGCTGCTGACCTACAGCTCTGCACGTGGGAAGAAAAAAATGTGGCTCCTTGGCTTGTGCTATTCATGCTTAGTTGATCACTTCAGTTGCTCCTCTGCTGCCTCAGTCATTTCACAGCCCAAAAACTATTGTAGTGAGACCGGAAAATGCAAAAGGGACCATTGTTCAGAAAGAGAAACTGAAGGGTCAAGAGTTTTGTGTGTCTGAATCAGGCGGTGCACAGGAACATAAGGAAAAGCCGCCGCGGCTCAGCGTGCCGTGCTGGGGCCGGTGTCCACCACGCTGGTGACATTCGGTGCTGTCTCTTGCTGAAAATACATGACCCCAAATAAGGCTTCTTCCATCTGCTTTTCTCCTGAACTCTTCTGCAAAGGTAAGCTTCAGCTGGAAGGTTTACAAACCAGCTAAGAAGTCACTTAATTTTCCAGTGGCTGTGATGGTGGGATGTTTATTTTAGTGTTGCTTGCTCTTCCCCAGGGCACATAGCACAGTTGCAGCCAGGATCACATTTAAGCGGGGCCCCCTTTTGCGAGGAGGAGATATAGAAAAACGTGCCGCGCTCCGGGTCTGCAAGAGCCAGAGCTGAGCAATGGAGGGGGCTGCAGGCCTGTCGGCACAGGGAAGAGATGGTGTTCATTAAAGTGGAGGTAGTTATTCACAGTGAACACCACACTCCTTAGATTAGTTCTTTATTTTCGCAGGGATGCGTTGCAAATTCCTCCCAATGTCTCTCCATTCAGTGGCTTGATCCCAGGTAACGACGGTGGTCGCTGCTGTGACTGCAGAGAATGGTCATACGTGGTTGCTGAGCTACCAGCCAGAAGAGGCCAACGTGAAATTACGGATAGTTCGCTGCTCTAAAATTGTTCACTACCACCTTGTTATTGCCTTAATACACTTATTTGGTGGGACACTGCTTTAAATTAACAGAAATTAAGCATGTGCTTAAAAATAAAGTGCATGCCTATTAGCAGACCAAGGCATGAAGAGTCTCGTTAGTGAGCCGCTGCACACAGCTGCACCCACCGTCATAAACCACCACCAAGCAAAGAAGGCATGGGCTGTGAGACAGCTGGGACTCAACTTTTTTCCTAAGCTCTATAAAACATGATCAGACAGTGAGGAACCAACAGATTTTCACAGCTCCGAATGCTCCAGCAAACCCCTCCTTCATTCTCTTTTAGGCTTAATATTATTAGGCAAAAAACTATTAAAGTAAATTTACTCACCTAAGTCTGCTCAATTAATGTATAACAAATATTGAATCTCCTCTATGTTTCTGCCCACAGACATCAAATGTTGCTTTAATGTAAATAACAGCTGAATATTTTAAAATGATTTATTGAGATTAAATAAGCTGGCAATGCATTAGTTCCTTTTACACCGCCAGGCAAAGTCTCTTTACTGGCATAATCATCATCAAGCAGCTAATTATCTCAGCTCCCACCCAGTGCCCCCACAGCGAACACGCTGCAGAAGCCCCGATGCCATCCCCACCAAAAGCGATTCAGGTTTCTATTCTTCTGACGCGGATAACTATACTTTTGCCACCAGTGTCACAGTCACACAGCCCGGATTGCAGTAGGTCAAATACTTTACAGAAAGAAAGTTCAGCTGCTTTTACAAGATGGCTCTGACCCGCCGGTGTTATCGTGTACAAGCACCAGGCTGCTGGGTCCGTACCGGCTGTGCCGTCACCGAAACGGGCCAGCGGGTGACCTTCATCCAGCAACATTCGCTGTCGCCTGCGGCCCCTCCACTTCAGTGATGGCTCAGCAAGGTCCACAGCTTTTCTGGAAAAGCATCACGACAACCACCAAGGCAACAGTCGTACATTAGCGCAGGCTGCAGGAAGACTCTCCGCGTTCTCCAGGCACCGTGCCTTTGGTTGGTAGGATGGTCAGGGTTTTGGTTTTTTGGTTTTTTTTTCCAACGGGTCTCATTGCATTTCTAATGCTATTTACTAGCGCTGGATACCAGCCAAGACACCCAGGCATGCCTAAGTACAGCTGGAGCAGAGCAGGACTCGCTGCCAGCCTGCAGCCAGCCCAGCCTTTCCCATGCAGGAGTTTGGCTCCCGACCGGCAGGAACGGAGTCGTGCCCTGCACGTACCTGGCATCTCCCTCCGACCCTGGCAGTGACCCCGTGCAGATCACCCAAGCAGAAGCACTGCTCCCTGTCAAACGAGGAGCGTGCAGCAGCCAAGGCGTAATTCAGCATTTGGGATGATAAGACGTGGGCCAGAAGGCAGCAACAGCCTGGAGTCTGGAAGGGGACTGTTATTCCCACATTATTTATCCCCAGAGAGCAGGAATGGGAGAGAATCCCCTGCCATCCCCCAGCAGCCCAGAAGGATGAACAGGCGAAAACGTCGTGGTGGCACACACCTGCTCTCCTGGTGCTTGGTGGAGTCTGATGGTGGCCCTATGACGCTGGCCTGGGCCCTGGCTGATAAATTACTGAGTAAATAAACCCAAGGTTAGCAAAGAGCAGAGCCGATAGCAAATAGTTTGTTTTGCTGAACGTCTGAGATGTGTTGCCGAACAAAACGGTGATCTGCAAGCTGAGAGGCTGCGTCAGCACTTGCCACCGTGTCGTCATCAGTGCTGCGGTGCAGGGTCTGCCACGCTAGGCAGCGTTCGACCACGCAGCCCTTGTCCTGCCCAAAGGTGACCCCTTTGACTGTCACCTGCAGAGTGGCACAACCCCCTTTTACATTTGTTCACCACGGCACCCTTGTTCCCAAAGTCCTTCCCTACCCCCCTGCTATTGGAGAGACAAAAATGAGCTCCATCATCTCTACCACGGGCTGAAGACCTGCAGCTGGTACCCAGCAAATACACTGTGGGTCCTGGCTCTTCAGACATCTGCAATAGGTTGTCCACCTGCCTGGGCATTATTGCTGTCTCCCATCCTCGCTGGATGCCTGAGTAAAATCCCCGAGGCTGGCTGAGATGCAGCTTCCAGCAACAAAAAGATGATGGAGAAATCCGCCCTGCCTTGGTCAGGGTTCATCTCGCCAGCAGCCCTCCAAAGGCTGCAGGGCTGCCAGGCTGTGCTTGTAAAAGCTGCACACGGACACCGGGTGTTTAAATGCTTCTCTCATGTATGTAATACAATGCTGAAGTTGCAGCATTAACTTTTCCAGCAGGAAAATTTTCTCTCATGATGCAGCCTCCCAGGCTTGCTTAGTCCAAGCGTTTGACCAGGGATGTCTCTGCAATCTTAACTGGGAAGAGCCAGGAGTGTCCCAACCCTTGTCCTGGCATCTTCGGAGTCTCTGGGATGGCGTAGGGGAGCACTTTGAATCGGGCAAGGCTCTGAACCTGTCAGCCTCACTCTATACCAACCCCTTGCTGGCAGAGTAGTGCTGGACAGACGTGTGTCCGTCAGCAGAGCTGCAGCAGCAGCACCCGAGTCCTTGTGCCCCAGCCTGCTGGAAGGGTGCTGCTCTGCTCAAGGACTTTGTGCCAGTTCTCCCACCGCCAAGCCCCAGCGCAGGATCAGCCTTTGACGAGCAATTCCAGTGCGTAAACTCCAAACTCACAGGTAGCTTGTGCCGAGGCCACGGTCGGTGGGACCAGCGGGGAGATCCAGGCGTGATGGCTGTGCAAGGGATGCTGCAGCCAGCTTGTGTCCTCTCTGCACTCCTGGAGCTTTGGAGGGAGCCCTGGGGGGCTGGTGGTCCCCACTGGTCTCCCTGCTTCCCTCCCCGTTCTGCCCAGTGCCCAGGCTGCCGGATGCAGGGAGGTGAGCAGATGGAGGCTTTAGAACTCAGACTACGCAGGTGCTTTGATACAAACAAGCAGCGATAATTTATATGTTTCTATTTTAAGTGTGAAGGAAAATACACAGACACCTCCATTCACAAGGGGAGAGAGCAATTTGGCTGCCAAGCATTGTATCCTTGTCATCTACTTGCAGCTGTACTTTGCATCTTGCTTTTTTTTTTTTTTTTTTTTTGGTGAGCTATAACAGCATGAAATAAGCACCATCGCTGCTGTTCTGTTTGCTCTATGCACAGCCACGTAATGGAGATCACATACCAGCTGAAATATCCTGGCAGGACATTTTAAATGAATCATAAATTGCACCTTAGAGAGGCGGGGGGGGGGGGAGGAAAAAAAAGAAAAAGCTGTGCTTTTTAACCAGGAAGGAGTTGGCGGTGAGAGTGAGAAATCTGATTAGCGGTTACAGTATCAGCCGAGGAAGCAGAACATCTGCGTCTGTCCATGTCCAGTTGTAGACAAATCACTTCCTCCCACATCTGTCCCCATTGTGTGCAGGGGACAGCAGCAGCGTCCCCCCCCCGCTCGCCCTCCTGGCCTTCCGCTGGATGGGTTACTGCAAACACGCCAGCGCCCACAGCTCAGGTGAGCACCCAGGGGGGTTATTCGGAGGGGCAAGAGGCATCGCTCAACGCCATCCATTTCTGGTGCTTTCACGGGAAACCTGAGCGGCTGCAACAGCTCGGTCCCTGAGCACCCACCCTCCGGGGGATGGAGACGGCACCCACCCTCCGGGGGATGGAGACAGCCAATGGGCCATAAGGTGCCGGCTCACGGCCATCCTTCACCCATCAGAAAAAGCTCAATGGGAAAAAGCGAGTGCTCCCAGGGCAACAGCCCTCCCCAGCTCCCGGTACCCAGAACACGCACCCAACCGGGCAGCATCCCCACCCACCAGGGAGCACCCCACGCCGGGCAAGCGGCCCCGTCGTTGTGCAACCCTGGGTAATGACATGTAAATGAGAACACCCAGCCCTCGCAACACAGAGCCCGGCTGCAGGGTGTTGCTCAAGGCTTGTCCTTAAAAGGGAGGCCCGTATGTGGGTGCTGCTCCGAGCTCTGAGCCTGGATGCTCGGGGAATCCAGCCTTGCCTTGGCTCCATCCCTCACGGGGAGGAGGAACAACCGCCTGCTCCCCTCCGGGTGCTGTTAGGTTGCCATTCCCGCTTGAGGCACCTAACCAGCAAGGTCAGAGGCTGCAATGCTTCGTTTTTAGATTCGGAGGATCACTAAAAAGCATTTAAAGGCTGGAAGGCTTTAACTTTCTCCAGGGCTTGCTGTGTTTATGTTATACGACATTTTCAGCCTTAGTCTGAAATAAAAGCTGGATGATTTTGAACTAGTAAGAGAAGACAAGCCCAGTGGGTGAGCAGAGGCTGGGGCAGCCCTGCTGTACTGCAGGTTTGCTCGCTGGGAAGCAATTCTAACTGGGAGCAGAGTCACAGAGAAAGGCACAAAGAGCAGCACGGAGACCAGGACGAAGCAGTCCTGGCTGAAGAGGAGCCCTCGGGTGGGCATTGACCATCAGCTGCTCCCAGAGGAAGGTGGGGATGGGAGATGTCCGCCAGTCAGAAGCAAACCCATTTGCAGCCCCTAAGTTAACCTCTCCCTGGTTATGAAGGCTCCAAATGACCCTTCCCAGGACAAAAATGGACAAAACCCACTCGTGCTTCACACTCAGCCATAGTGATGCCTCTTGGAATGAGCCAGGCATATGGAGGGGAGCGTTCCCTACTCCGGGTACCCCTTTGTGCCGGCATGCCCCAGCCCACCCCATACAGGCTTCAACTGTGGAGACTATCGAGTGCCTACAGGTTTAAAACCCTCTCGGCAAGATATCCATACCCACGCGCTTATCCCTCCCGTGAACTTCTTCCCCGGGAGAGTGACAGCTGCCCTCCCCAGCTCCCACTTCATCCCAGTTTATCCCTGCTCACCCCTCCACACAGACTGGTACCTCAGCCCTGCCACCGCCAGCCCAGCACTGGCTCAGGACAGGGGAACGGCTGAAGGGCATCGGGTTTGCAGGACCAGGAATATGGGAAGAAGAAATGCAGGAGAGCGTAATTTTGGCCCAAAGCACCCCGCACACGGCGCACGTTTGGCTAATCCGGAGGATTAAGGAGGGAAACTGCAAGTCAGGCTGCCGCGGGGTGGAGAGTGGTGGGAGGGCGGCCGCAGAGCTGCGTACCGGTTGAACACCGACAGCACCTGTGGTGTGGACGTGTGAATATTTTTCTCACATGCACGCATTCACAGCAGCCCACGGCCGGGCAGGAATTTGCATTCGCTGGTTTCTACCTGCAGAAGCCAGCCCCAGCCAGCTCTCGCCCCTGACAGGGTGAGAAAAGGTGACTAAAACCTGAACTAAAAGAAACACGGGGTACGAGCGGGGCGCAGGGCAGGCTGTGGGCTCCCTGCCCACGCCAGGCAACCCCACGCTGCCGTGAACATGCCTGATGCTGGGGGACTGCCAGGGGTGCGCAGAGCTCCCGGGGCACAGGAAGGAAATGAGCTCAGCGCGCCGCACGCTCCAACCACCGGTGACATCAGAACAGAAGCAGCTCCCTCAAGATGCCCGTGTAGAGGCAGGAGCGTGCGATACCAGCCCATCACGCTCCATAGGGGTGTTTCTGAATCCCGGAGCAAAAAAGCCCAGTTCTTCCCACCCAGGATGGCAGGACCGAGAGGAACCTGTGGCCCTCCGGAGCTCTTCCTCGGCACCACTCTCCCTTCATGGCTCTGAAGCCCCACATTATTCTGCCTGGGGATGCCTGGGGCTCAGAATTTTTGTCATTCCAAACCTCCCAGCGTGGTCAGACCTCAGATGTGCAGCACCAGGGTGGCTGAGTTAAAGGCAGCTGGTAGAGGTGAGATAGGAGCTACGATTCACTGCGAGCTTTTTTGGGTGTGATCCTGTATATAGAGCAGTGGTGTGACCGCTACCCCTCCCAGGCACCCAGTGAGTGCCCTGCTCGCTCAGATAACGGATAAGGGCGGGGAGATGGCAGATCTCTGCTGGATCCCTCTTTCTGTAATGAAACGGGTGCTAAAGCCCTTCCTAAAGGCCCCAAACCACTGGCCTCTCCATCCGCCAGCCCCAGCACGCTGCTACTCCTCTGCCTTCCCTGCAGAGCCCTGGGCTTCTTCCCAAGGGCAAGTGGATCTTGCGTGGTCAGCACCGACCCCAGCACCGCTCACCTCCCCGTGCCCCATCCCAGTACGCTCCAGCAGCTCGAGGAGCCCACCCCGCCCTCACCTCCCTGCCCACATTCAGCCAGTTCCAAACCAGTTGGCGACGCAGCATCCAGCCCCCCGCACGCCAGCTCCCCCGTTGCGGCACAACGGGCAAATCTCACGGAAAAGACCGACGGGAGAGGGGGAGGACGTGGCCAACAGCCACCCCCGTAGCACCGCGCTCCCGGGAACCTGGCGCTGGGATTTGGCTGGGAGGGAGGGCGGGAAGGCTGGGGCGATGGGTGCTGATGCACAGTGCATCACGGAAAGGGGCGCGGGCAGAGCCCCAGCCACGGCGGCACCGGTCCGCCTGCAAAGCTTTTTCTGCAGGGACCGTGCTCTGTCCCTTGTCCCCAGTGGGTCCGGCAGCTCTGGTCACGGTGCTCAGCGACACGCCGGTCGGTGCCCGCACGGCCCCAAAGGGTGAGCGTAAGGGCACAGACACACTCGCAGGTTATTTGTGGCTCATGCCCAGGCCTGATGTCACCCATAGGATTAGGAGATAATCCGCTCGGTGGCACGCACAAATTCCCTGAGCCTCTCGTGTCGTCGGACTTCGCAAAGCCACGAGAGCCCATGGGGAGGGGAGAGGACTGACACATCTGTAGGCGCAGCTGGCGTCGCCGATTCCTGGCATCTTGCGGATTAAATACAGTAATAGGAGCCCCAACACCTCCTGCATAGTGACCGCCCGGTGTAGCCAAGGGCCAGAGCAGAACGCTCCTAAAAGACTCAGTTTTGCAGTCTGTGCTCATTGCTATGACAAGCAGCAAATTCATAAAAAAGCCCAAGAACAAGCCTGTTAATTAACAAAGCAAAAACTTTTAACTGCAAAATAAAACAGTTTGCTGTCAAAACATTTTGATTTAATATATTAAGGTCTCCTCGAGCAAAATTCGGCCAGATTTCAAAAGATGCTTTTTTCATCTAAAAATTAACCTGTATTTTTTATAGAGTGAGCTGGCCAAAACTGAAAAAAACTCCTAAACCCTAAGCTCTGGGTTCTGGCTCAGCCCAGAAATCAGTGCCCTCAGCCGCTCCAGCCGCTGCTCCCTGACATCCCTGCTTACCCCCCAGGCTCTGCAGGAGCCGCATCAGGACGGAGGTCTCAAAGACAATTAATTCCCTTCCTGTCAGGATTTTTGCTTTTTGGTAGGGAAGTGATGCCCGAGGTGGGGAAAAAAAAGTATAAAAATTTGGGACAAGCATTTTTAGGCAACCAGGCTGCTCACAACTAAAAATAGTTGTGATTTTCCACCCTCCAGTTTCTGGCCATGAGGGCACATGTGATTATTTCTGATTTTTTTTTTTTTTATTGTGCTTCTGTGTCCAGAGTTGACTGCATCCGAAGCCCGGAGCAAGCAGCGGCCCTTGCGAGACCCACGGCCGGGCGAGCGGGTGCTGCCGGCCCCCGGCTGCAGCACAAACCCCCCACGTTCTGCTTGAATCGAGCTCAACTGACACAAACTTCCTTAAAGACGTGACAGCTCCATTGCTCAAGCGAACATGCCAGCCCTCCTGCCTGCAGCACTCGGCACGTTTGCCAGGCTTGTTGCACATCAAGTTTATTAATCGATGATGACCTTGGCCAGGCGCAGCCGTCTGATGGAGAGGGGAGGCAGAGCAGCCACCGCTCTGGAATAATTGCCGGCTCTCAGGATCGGGCCCCACGCGTGTGAGCTGCGCACGAACAGCAGAACACGCCGGGGAGTTCAAACGAAGGGCAAGGCAAGGATGTCCCTTCAGAAAGGAAATGAAGCAAGGGCAGAAGGAAGAGCAGCTGCAATTCTGCGTGCCGTTGATGGCACACAGAAAATGGCAGGTGAAGACCAAGGCTCTGAAGAGGATTTTTTTTCCTCCTCCCCAGTGGCTCCAGCCCTCCCGCCTGCCATAAATACCCACCAGAACAAGCTGGGAGTTGAAAGGAACCCAGGAACAGTTCTTTTGCTGGAGAAGACAGAGGGAACCCCCTCCTCTGCAGCAGCAGGGCAGGCAGCCGTAAAGCATCAACCAAGCCACCTCTAGAGAGGACACTGCACACCTCAAGGGGTCAGATAACAGCAAAGACAATCCAAATGGGATTTGTCCCCACGAGGTGAGCAGACACGAGCCGGACCACTGCCTTCATCACGTCAAAGAAAAGAGGGGCAGCAGCTCACGTGGGAGACTGGCAGCACCAGAAGCAGAGCAGTGCAACACCATCGACAGATGATGATCTGAGCCGGCGGGGCAGCAGCACGGGCTCAGCAGGGTGCAGAAGGGGAGACGGCATGGTCAGAGATACCCTGTTCTAGTTCATGGCAAAGCTGCCCCAGAACATCAGTCTTGCACTTCTGCTAGGGATAAAATTGAAGATGGGAGAGAACTAAATCCAGGGAGGAAGAGCAAGCACCAGATCAGCTCAGATCACAGGGAGTTTGGGGCTAAGTTTCCCTCTGCAGGTCTCAGCTGGGGTGTTTGCCAGGCAGGCAGCAGGAGTACAGCATTCACTGTCCTGCCGGACAAGGGGACACATAGTGTGATGTTGCACAGGGTGTTTCATTCTCCTTTTGCTCTCTAAATACAGATTCTTTTCTCCCTCCCTAATTCCTGACACATTTGTTCCAGGCATCTATCCATACCTACAATTATTAGCCACGCCAAAGGGTTTTGGTTAATGCAAATAAAAGGGAAAGATTTTATTCCACCTACAAATCTTCTTTGGCTCACAGCTGTGGGACTGTGGGGTGAAATCCAGCCCTGGAGAAAGCCAGAGAGTGAAAGCCTAGCACCGCTCCTGTGCCAGACACTCCGCAGGATGGATTTGCTGCTGCTGAAAGATGCTCCATGGCCTGGCTTTGATATTCTGCTGGGAGGAAGCATTGCGGGGGAGCGAGATTTTGAGGGGGGGGGATCGTTGGCAGAGGAGAGCAGGGATGGTGCCACGTACCTGGGGTGGCACAGGGACGGGCACACGCAGGCAGGGCTCAGAGTTGCAGCCGCACGAAGTGGGCAGCACGGGTGGGGGCTTCTCCACAAACAGTCAATTTGTCAAAAACAAACGAAATAAGAGTTTCAAGGGTCAGAAGGAATTCATGGCTTCAGGTCAAATTCAGCAAATATTTTTAGCCAGAAGAGGGAGGGTTCTAAACCACCATTTTTAAATAAGATTTTTGTTCTGCAATTGTCTAGATGAGAATTTGTCAGTTCCTTTCCAGCGAGGATGCCTCCATTTCAAAAAGCAGCACAGCAACATCAGAAGGGTTAAGCAACTCAAATAAAAATCTGCCAGGTTGGTCAGGATCACTTTGTTTCACTGAAACCTCCAAACATTGCTGTTTCAGTTTGACTGAAACAATTTTCCTCTTCCCCATGGGATTTTTTTTTTTGGTTCAACCACAGAACTGAAAAATCCATTATTAGCCTGGCTGTAATGCAAACTTCTCCTGCGCACCCGCAGCCTGCAGGCCTGCCCAGCCCCTCAGTGTGCTTAAATAGCCCTGAAATAGTATTAAATAATATGGCACACTCAGTTCTCAATGTCCCTACAGAGGTTTCCACAGGGAGCTGGTGGATGGGACAGGGACACTTGTCTGCTCTGCAACAGCTGCATTATTTATTGTAATTGCTAGACAGGGCTGGGTACAAATCATTTGCTTAAACGTTTACAACTTCACGGCCTGTTATCAGCCTCTGCACTGGTCTCCAGAATGAGTGTTTTAGCGAGAAAGAAACTTTTCCTAAGCTCGCTATTCCTACAAATTGATGACCAGCTTTCCCTTTCCGCAGCGCGACCCTCCTTCCAGAAACGGCCCGTGCACCTACCTAGAGCGGGTGGCTGGACAAGTTCCTTCCCCCTCGCTGCCAGCAGCCCCGTGGAACATCTCAGGAATAACGATGCTGATGAGACAGCTCTAAGCAAGCCTTGGTTGGAAAACCCTGGTGCAGTAGAGAAGTGTTTTGCCAGCATAGTTTTATAACCTCCTCTATCCTCTTTTGATCTTGGCTGTGCAAATAAAAACAGCCTTTCAGTACCAGTCTCTAAATCTCCTGTTGCCGAAGCAATGACCTGTCCATTGCCCTGTCCTTTTAAAGGAGTTTTACTTACTGGTCACCTCTGAGAGCAAGAAAATGGGCCTCAATGCCAAGACCAAGTTTAATCCAAACATCACACTTCAGACCAGCCTGGGATGGGACTCCTTGATCTCCGTTTACAGCTGAAGGGGCTGTGTGCATCCAGCTAGAAAGCGCTCACAGGAATAAAGATGTTTGTGCAAAAGGAATAAAAGATTTGGCCTAAGATGGGGTGGAAAAGCAATGTCGGGAAAGGATCCCGAAGCAAGGCAAAACTGTCCTGGGATTTCATCCCACACCGGTGTATGAACTGACCTCATGGAGAGTCGAGCAAACCTGCTAGAGACCAGGATTGTGAAAAAAAAAAAAAAAAAAAGGGTGGAGGAAATACTTGCTATTTTGTCAGTTGGCAAAACCACTTCCCTTCTGCAAGCATGTAAATGATCCCCTCAGAGCATTTCTGATCTGCTGCTCTCACCTCGGATTCCAGTGGAGTAGAAAGAAACCGATCTCACAAGGTTCAACTTCCTCTGCCAAGCGCTGCAAAAAGCACTCGGGGTACGAAGGGAGTCAGAACCATGCTTGAATAGCTCGCTTGTGGCGGGGGCTGCGATTAAATTGAAACTTAAAAAAATCCGACCCGCTTCCATAGCTGCTGCTGTGCCGCTAGCCCCCATCCCGAGCAAGCCCCGAACAAACGAGTGGAAGAGGCACCAAGGTGTTATCTGGAGCCAACGTGCATCCCTGAATCCAGGCGGGTGGCTGGGAAGGTCAGCAGCCAGTGTCAGAGATCTGAACTGCTCTGTCCCCGCTCCCTCCTGGGCAGACGGGAGCTGCAGCTTGGTTCTCGCTTACTCTACACCCGTGGAATTTCCACGTTTTGTGCTCCGATGACACACACGGCCACTCAGCGTACATGCATTTCCACTACCAGTTTTTATCATCTGCCTGATGACTAATTGATATTTGCCTAACGTATGGGAGTTCTCCGACACAAGGTGCCAGAACAGGCTGAAGGGGGTTTTTTTAAGTCATTTTAGGGTGAACTCATGGCTCCTGCAAGGGAGATACCAGAGGCGAGCAGAACCTCGGAAAGCTGCAGGTTACACAGTTCAGCTGAGGTCCCTGTGTCAAATCCGCCCCGCTTCCCCACAGCCTCCACTTCCCACCAGTCCCCCGAGGGGTCCTGGACTCCCCAGCGGGGCTCCGGCGACGTCTTCTTCCCGGGAAGGGACGACCGAGACACGAAGGAGACCGAGACTAAGGGACTCAGGTCATTTGTAATGCAAAGCCAGGGGTCTGGTGCACTGAAGCCTAAGGCAGCTGCTGCACCAGCTCACTGGAGCCTGTAAATTATATTCAGTACAGTTTTCCCCATGGTATTGCAACGTCCCATGAATTAGAAGGAAAACAATTTATGTCTTTGATACTGCACTTGGATGAAAGTCTAAACCGTAAAATTCTGAAACCTGACGTATGAATCCTTTCTCCTTCCCTCTTCTCCTTTCACAGTGTATGCACTGAGCTGTCACCCTCTGACATTTACTGAGCTATACGCTCTCTCATGGTAAGCACTCAGAAGGAAAGGGTATGTATACAAGCACTGAAATATGGTTTCAGCGTTTGTAGCTGTAACAAATTGCACTTTTGGTCCATTCATTGTAGCCCTCTAAAAACTTGAAGACAGCCTAGTTAGTTAGACTCTAGTGCTGGCTGTAAACGTGAAGTATGTACAAAGTCACGTTAAGATCTATTTAAGATGACTTTCAGCCTTTCTGGAAGTATTGTGACCTGAGCTCAGGACGAGGCAAGAGCTCTTACAGAACAGCCTGCAAAACTACTTCTCTAATAGGCTGGGAAGTAGGAGAAAGAGTGGTTGCTCCTATATTTAGTTACCTGGGAGATGCTCAGACCCCACAATAATGGGGGCTGTATAAATACCTACATAGATTAGCTACAACTACCCCAAGCACACTACTACATCACTGCATAGCCCTCCCAAGAAACCACTGACCCTCCCAAGACAAACATCCTCAAGAAACTGAGCTCCTGGGATATTTTGAAGTAAGAGGCAGGATACCGAAAGCCCGATGCCAGTCCCGCAGCCAGCGAGCGCAAAACCTCCGTTAATTTTCATCGCCACCTGTGAGCAGCAAACTTCTTACGGCAGCACGAGGGACCAGAGAAGTTCCTGCACGCTAAGGCCAGGAAGGCCACGGTCTGGGCTGTCAAGGAAGGTGGTGGCTACCTGCGTCCGCTCCGGTCTCTTACCTCAGTGGGATCTTAATAGCCAGGTACCTGTCGATGGCCACCGCCAGCAAGCTGAAGATGGAGCTTTGGGTGAGCACCAGCACGAAGCAGGCGAAGAAGAGGCAGCTGTGAAAATCCACCTGGAAGCCGATGCTGATGGTGATGGCGAAAGGGATGGCTAGCAACCCCACGGCGATATCGGCCACCGCCAGGGACACCAGGAAATAGTTGGTCGCGTTCTTCAAGGTACTGTTGATGGCCACGGCCCAGCAGACCAGCACGTTGCCGGCGATGGACAGCACGGCGATGATCAGTTCCAGCACGATATAGGTGGTTTTCATCGTGTCCATGGCGAGAGCCCAGGGCGAGGAGCTAGAACCGTTCATGAGAAAAAGCGACTTTCCACCGGCCCACCGGCCGCAGGTACCAACGGGCCACGGGGCAGCGGCGTTTCCCGGAGAGAAGCACCCATGGCCGGGCTCACCGCCGCCTCCCGCCCGGTCACCGGAGCCGGCTGGGGGGGGACGGGGACCGGAGGGGAGCGGCGAGCCCCGGGTGGCGGCCGGCGGGGGGACATCCGCGGCCGCTCTGCCGCCGGTCACCGAATCCACCGAGCACCCAAAACCGCCGGCACCGGCTGCTGTTCCGTCCGCCTCGGGGCCATCCGGGACGGGACCGGATCGGACGGGACCGGACCGGGACCGGGACCGGGCCCCGCTCCGCCCCGGGGATGCTCCGCCGCCCGCCCGCCCCGCGGAAAGCGGCTGCCGCTGGCGGCGGGGCTATTTCTGCACATGGGGAGAACGGGGCGGGGAGTGCGCCGAGACGAGCCGATTGGCCCACAAACGGCTGGGCCCCGGGATCCCCCCCGCAACCCCCGGACCGGTCCCGGTCCCTGTGTCCCCCCCCAGACACCGCCCGGCCGCCGCTGCCCGGTCCCGGTGTCTCCCCCCCCCGCTCCGCCCCGGGCACGGTTAAAGGCCACCAGCGGTTTTTGCAAGGGGGGGGGTGTGGGGGGGGGGCACTTTGCCGAAGGAGGGGTGGAAAAATCTCTTGTCGTCCCCCCCCAAAGCGACAAGCGTTGCTGCAGCCTGTTGGGACACCGGTGGGGGGGATTGCCACACGGAGAAAAATCCCCACAGGCAGGGCGCTGACCGAAAGTAAAAACAACAAAAAAAATAATTTCACAAAAATCATGACAGCACCGAGGCCCATGGACAGTTATCACACAACGTGACCTTTCCTGATGTAAGGAAATGGCAAACCAGCACGGATTAGCAAACGCTGTTACTCACAGGGCCACGGTAGCGGAGTTCAGGTCTAAGGAGCTTGGAAAGAATTAAAAGCCGATACAATCGCCAAAGAAAGGGTTTGTCTGCGCTGGTGGATCTTAAAACCAGCAGAGAACATGGCGATAAATACAATTTAAGAACTACTTACCTTTTCATCGCAGCTTTCATGCTTTATATTGTGTTCGCCATCAAAACACGACCAGATCGGAGGTTGAAATTCACACCGGCTCTACAGCATCCAGCAGTATGAAATAATCCAGGACAGAAATTCACACCGGCTCTGTAGCATCCAGCAGTACCAAATAATCCAGGACAGAAACTAGAAAAAAATCCAAACCATTAAGCAAAAGAAACCTTCCTGTAGCAAACAGAAAGTAAAAGAAATTGCCATTATCTTTTTTAAAACAAAGTTGGAAATGAAATCCTGTGGAAGTGAAAGGTTTCTGGGGATCCAAAGTTAAAGAGGAGCAAAACCACACGGGAAAAATAGGATCCAAATGATTTCTATGGACATGGTGTAAATGGAAACACTCTCATTGACTAGCAATGCTTTGGATCAGACAGGTATGAAGGGGAAATCCTAATTTATATTGAATGAAGCCTTTTTTTTTTTCAAGGTGGACATTTCAGGAGCAGAATGCTTAAGAATGATTAGGATGCTGAAGGAAAGCCGTGTCTGTGGTATATATAATTCGATGGGGAAGTACAGCAAGGCTCCCTTTGCTCCTTTTAGACAAAAGGATCCGCATTTGGGGAGTGTCGCTGCCCCTTGCCTTCCCACCTAACACCTTTGCATTTCGTATCCGCCAAGCACTTTGCTGGCGCAAAGAAAGGACCGATTCTCACGACAGCTCTAACAGGCAAGTACCTAACTGCTGTGATTCAAACCTTGGTGTCCGCCTGGGACTGCACTGAAAGGAACGACAGAGTTTGGAGGAGAACTCAAGGCTGTCAGTACGCAGCCCCCCCCGCCCCCCCCCCCCCCCCCCCCGTATCAGGCTGCTCCATCTTTCTCAGCACTGGCTGGATCCTGAACTTGCCTCCACTGGTTTGGTTTATTTATTATTTTGGGATGAGTGTAGCTTCCCTCGTGCAGAGCCTGTTGTAATCACGTAAACGACGGTAAACTATGATGGAAGAGCACTTTTTCCCCCAAAGCAATGGATTTACCTCAGGGTTTTTACACATGTTGTTTTCCTAGCTCTAAAACATGTGCCAACAGAAGCCTTCTCCTGCTTTATAGCACTTCAGTGAAACAAGAATGAACTTTCTGCAGTGGATACATTTTATTAGAAAAGGATCTGCTTTTGTGATCATGGAAGTACTTTTTACAGGCTGATCCGAGGGAAATTGTGGTTTATCAAGTCAGACATGGACAGAGAAGCCATTATTTCAGATTCTGGTGAATAGGTCATTCTGGCCAAGGTCTCTCTCTGGGACTGGTAGTAAGCCACTGTGAATATTATGGATTTTGCATTACACGGAGATTCATGGCTCTCCAAAGCAGCGAAGCCTTTGCCAAGGTCCAGTGGTTTATTCTGGCATTAACTGATGCAACTGAACTCATTCTGACTACAACTTAGCTGCAAGTGGAGCCAAAGACAAGCGTGCTCAGCTCTGTTGTACCAAACGTGGTTAAATCCTGCTGGCAGTGAGGGCAGGATGAGGCCATTCCCAGCCAGAGATACCGACCCTGCCCTCCAGGTGCATTCTTCGAGCCCTGTTTTAAAATATATGGCATTGTACACCCTACCATTAAATACTGACTGAATGTGCTGGCCTTGTAAAGTAATCATCTGAGCAGGCTTTGTGAAACTCTGCAGTTCTTGGGGCTCTGAGGATGATGAAGCCACAGGTGATAACGTGCGTATTTATATACTGGAGTCCGTAAAGGAGCAAGGAAATCACACGATGAGCAAGGTAAATGTAGCCCAAAGCTTGCAGCCTGTGGAATCCGTTCAAGAAGCGGAGCGTAATAGTGACATGGCACCAGGTCACCGGAGCACTGTTGGATGCCAAGATGCCAGAGACAAATGAATCACCATTGCTATTACTTTCCTGGATTCTATTTTACTCTAGGAATTTGCCTCTCAACAGCCATGTAGGAAACAGCACCAGCCCCAATCTGCTTCTTTCAAGTGCAAGAACTAATCGGGCTCTTTTGTTCAGAGGGAAACCGATTTAAACAGATCCCACGTTATGAATGGCGATGCGGTGGGAGACAGGATCAGCACCCTGGTGTGGCCACAGCCCGTGTCTCCGTGGTTTGGCAGAAGCCCACCAACCTCGTACGTGCCGTTCCTTCTGTCGCTGCAGTCCCCGGGGGAGCAGAGCTGCCGCTTTGGAGGCCGTGCGTTTCCTGCAGCCCTCTGTGATCTCTTTTGTGTGAGGCCCCTGCGTCTCTGCGCTCTCTCGGGCTTCACTGAGGACTTCCCTAGCAATCTCTGTCTTGACACCTTCAGTACTCTTGGCCCAGCCACAAAGAACCGGTGAGGAGCTCCACTAATACACAACTCTCCATGCCCATCGGACACAGGGACCGGGATGCTCTTGCAGCCTGGGATGTACTGCAGCCAGGTTTGCCTTCTCCGTTGCTAAACACACGTTAAACGGAGGAGTAACAATCACCGAAGTAGGAGGGTCTCCGCTTCAAAGGGACGCAGACATCTTCTGAATATCAGAAACAGAGAGAGAGAGAAAAAAAAAGCGGATGCCAGGCAAAAAGTTCACCTGTCTTGCTGCTACAGACGCATCCGTCATACTGACTCTGGCAACCCTCCATTGACCCGAGAGCGCTGCGGTGTTGAGCAGAACTGGCTTTTGGGTGGTAGAGAGCATTAGCCCTGCACCTCGTGGCTTCGTGATCAAAGCAGCTGCTAGCCATCCTTGTCCGTGAAGAGGCAGCTCCATCCCAAAACTGCCCATAGCGAGGGGAGACCGGGAAATACGGAGGAGAGATGGGGCAGCCCCCAGGGCTTTCCGAACAAGCCCTGTTTTGGAGTACAGGCTGTGGCACAGTCCCGTGCCATGGCATGTGCCCTTCTATGACCACGGAGACTCAGAGGTTCTCTTTTCCTCCAGACCTCGCCAGTACACCTCGGTACGAGCCTCCACACACGTGTGTCCCCAGGAGACACTTGCATTTCTAACCTCTTTTCACTACTTGTCTCCTCCGCAAGGATTATGGGTGACGAGAATAGCTCGTGACAGCGGTGAGGGTAGGGATTTGCGAGGTGGACACGAGGAGCTGGACAAAAAACCAGCTCCTGTCTGTCACGTGGCCGTGTCTGGCTGCCAGGGCAAGAGACCTTGGCTACAACTTGCTAAATAGGAACCATCAGCCCGGCAGAGCTGGCGCTGCCTTTGTGAACCGAATTCCCATTACCACTCAAGTCTTCACTAGCACTTCGGAGCTGTTTTGCAGGACAAGATGTAGCTTGTCCTGAACCTGACTCCAAGAAAGGCTTCCCAAGACACAACATAACCTGTAAACCATGCAGCAGGTACAAAAGCCCTCTTCAAAGCGGTAAAGCCGACGACGGGCTGAACTACACGCAGTCTGCGCAAGCTAGGCGAAGGGAACGGGGGTTTTGAGGCTAACTTGGTATGCAGGCAGGTGAAAGAAACACTCTGCTCTGCCTGAATATTTATTGCCTGCATTGCTGCGCCGAGCATTAGCATGTCAAAGATTGCGGATGAGCTCTGAAGTAAACAATGATGGAGGTGAATGGCCGAAGGTGAGGTTAGCCGCTGTATCGCTGTAGGCGTTTTTGCTGGAAGAGACTGGGAAAGGAAAGCAGAGAGTGAAATTCCAGAGAAAACTATTTCCATACTGGAGACTTCAGTCAGTCTGCAAAATCCTTGGAAAACAAAACAGGAAAATTACGGTAAGACTGTAAACTGCAGATCAACAAACTTGGATTTTCCTGGTCCCCAGGGTCATTGCCAGGTAATAAATGTATATTACCCTGGAATTCAAAACTGGTGCTTAAATTATCTGCAAGAACTCATCTTGTAACAATGCAGGTGTGTGAATTCTTTATAAATTGTGGGTTATATCTTACACCTTTCATTAGAAAACAAAAAAGTCACCGCAAGACTGAAAAAAAAACCCCTATAAACAGCAGTGAAATTTAAAAGGAAGGATTTTGGCTGAGCAGAGGCAAGGGTATGAGGATACCATTTTGAAGAAATTTTTAATGTATCTCTGTGTTTGATTTTATTTACTAACCACCTTCTATGATGAAGAGCCAGGTAGGTCTTCAGCAGTATTTTAAAATGAAAGCTGCAGCTCAAGCCAAGAGCATTTGAAGCCCTACAGTGCCGGACCGTGGCTGCAAGGTCTCACCTGCACAGGGCTCCCAGCGGGTACTGGGCCCAGTTGTCTCGTTTACGTTGGTGGAGCTGGTACAGCCAATTTCCCCAGAGAAATTGAGGAAGCACTGTTACTTTTCCAGGCCAACATCAGCAGTGGAAAACCCAGGTGAAGCTGGAGAGGGAGTGATGCCATTTGCAATTCAAACAACCTGGGAGTGCTTCATGCAGAGCTAGAGCTGCTTCCTGGGTAAAACCTTCACAACTTCATGCCCCTAAGAAAACAAACTTGCTTAGTGCCTGCTCCACAAGCCTGTCTCAGAGCTTCACCCCCAATCAACACTTCACAGCAACAATCAGAAGTGATTCCGCTCCCTGCCAAACCCTGACAGTGCAGGCAAATGTGCTCTTACCCCAAGTGTTTAGAGCCATTCTGCTTTATGCAAAAACGTGACATGTGGAGCTCCAAATGACTGCAATGAGAAGACTTCAGCTGGTGCAACACAACTGCTCAGAATATAGAATTATGCTCAAATTCTAGAGAAAAGCTAGATTTAATTCAAATCCTTCAGCCTGCTTTCTCTGTGCAAGACGGAACCAAGATTTGCAAATGTTACTATTTATTTACTATTACTATTTGCAAATATTACTATTTATTACTGATATTACTATTATTACCATTATCTGGAACTGTCCAAGGACAGCTATAGCATATAGAGAAGCCATGAACCTGTGGTGGCTTAGGTCCCAGCTAGGGCTCTGAAAACCATCCTCGACCTGTAACAACTAGCCTCCCTTCACACGCAGATCCACTCAGGTCACTCAGGGGTTAAAGGGGTTAAAGGTTAGCTGTGGCAAAGGGAAAACTGCAGAATACACACAAAAAAAATTCAAATCAGCCAATGCAGAGGAAGGGACCAGCCTTCCTGACCCACTCGGGCTCCACGTTCAGCTGCCAGCAAATACTGAATTTGCACTCAAACCCTGCTTGAACCCCAGTATCGTTATTACAGCCCCTGTTATATTGCTCCATCACAAAGATAGGAGATTCTTCTGTTTTGTCCAGTCTCCGCAACTATTGGCAAAAGTGCTATGTAAACCTAGTGCTAAACACTGCTAAAGCCCAAGAACTTGGTTAGTGGGGTTTCCATCCTTGCAAGGCTGTATCAGAAACCCTCCTAGCTTAGTCGCTATGAAAGCAATGTCTTAATCACAGCTGAAGGGGAAGAACCTGAAACCTGGGCCGCGCTACCCCATGGCATGTTATTTATTATCAATATTACTAGCCCCGTTGCAAGCTTCAGACTGAACTCTCCCTTCCCAGAATGGCTCTCCAGGGCCTTGGCAGTACAATTGCTCTCAAGGGCTGAGCTATGCATATGTTATTATTATTGCTGTGCTATTCAGACATGTTGGGTTATCTGAATTGAATATGAGTAGCTGCATTACAAATAAGCAAAAGGCCACGCTCACTGCTTTCATTGTAACTGCCCCGGCTATAGTTTTTATTTTGGCAAAGAAAATAACAGGCATTTTATAACTGGAAAAGCCAAGCAGAGTCATACTGGTAGTCTCACTTCCCAGGAGCTTGATCCTGTTGGGAGAACATCGGGTACATCCTGCTGAATCACTAACCTGAGGAGTTCCTTAGCTTCCTCGATTAGAGTGTGGGAGTGGCTTACTATGTGAGAGAAAGGACGAGCTGTCTGAGAAAAAAATTACAGCACATCAAGGTGGAGCAAGGGTTTGAACTGCTATATACTCTTTCTTTTTCTAAGCCAAGAGAAGTGGAAAAATTGAGCTTTGCACAGAAGGTGTCCAGCTGTCTGTGTGGAGCAGGTTAGAAAAAGCACTTGCTCCCGTGTTAATTCTCTTAATCTTGTTACTTTCTCTTTAACAAGCTTAACCTCATGATGTGTGGGTAAGGATAAAACCTTGGTCATTGCTATGTACTTAAGAAGGGACAGCAGTTCACATTCTAGATATGTGAATAATGTTTACCCACATTGGCATTTTACAGCTTTCATTTTCTTCCTGCTATGCTCAATAAAAAACACTGATTGCTGCCATAATCTGCCATCTTTTCCGTGTGACATTTACTTCACGGTCCTGTTACCCAGAGTTTGCGCCTATAGTTTTCCAGCAACAAATTCTGAAAAACTATACCTGTGAGACTTCAGCCACCCGGTTCTGACCTTTATAGCCCATCGAGTCTCCATCTGGAAGACTTCTCATTCTACTCGTATTGCTTATGCTTCTTTACCATCTATTACGGCTTACATCTTTCAAGCATGCGGATAACCAGGACAATTTCTCAACTAATGCTCACCTGCACTGATTTCCTGTCCAAACATCACTACAGCTAGTGCAGCCTAAAAAGAGGAGAGATACAAAGTTGTTATTTTATAGACACTGGTGACACTGGTAGCTGGACAGCCCAAGAAGATGGGGTAAGGTGCTTGCCTGGCTCTGGAAGCTGGTCAGTATGGGGATCAGGAAGGAACTGCATCCTGCATACTGCACCTTATATCCCTTTTCCTTTCTCCTGAGCTACGTGCGCTTTAAAAAGCCAAATTGAAAACATGGCCATTCTGAATTACAGCACTACAGAAACTTCCGCTCTTCCAGGAAAATTTCTGGTGGTGATGGTCTCGGAAAGCATGATGACTCTGAAGATTTTGAAGCCCAGTGTCTCTGGGAAGACCTGCTAGGAGTTCCAACATCCCTCAAAGTAAGCAAGCAGCATAGTTCAGAACTTAAAACAGAACCATGATCTGAGGTCCCACCCATTTAGGTATCAGGAGCCTGGGAATTTGGGGTAAAATGAGCATTATTGATGACTAAGGGGGGAGATGAAAGGGTTGGCTCAGAGATGGGGGAGGCTGAAAAATATCTTAATAAGCTTTTCCCCAAAACAAGAGTTTCCTTTTCATCACATGTCATGGAACCACAGATGGGTTCACATAGGTTGACACCATGTTTGTGACTAGCACTCCTGCCTCAGTTCCTGTGGAAGGTCTCTGACCATTTTGGGAATGCAAGATTCCTCGGGCTCATCCTGGGCTTTAAACTTTAGACTACACTGCGTTGTCTTCAGCTTCAAATATAGATCAGGTCACGGCACTTTGCTTTCATCTGTCGCTGCCAGGGGCTCCAGTTGAACACGAAACCCAAAATGCTGGAATCCGTGTTTGGAGCAGGTCTGTGTGTTCACAGAGAGGTCTTGGTTCACGATACAAACAAATAAAAACCTCTCCATCTCAAATAAATAGAAGAACGTGCACCAGTCAGGAAGGGAATGCTTCTTTCCACCCCAATCTATGTTTTCTAAGCATTAGGAGACACTTGGCAATGAAAGCGTACTAAGCAGTAAAGCAGTCCTGAATCTTGTCATCTCACCCCATCTACAACCAGCCACAAATAATCCTGGGAAAATATTGGCCTCAACTTTCATTTTCAGTCTCTTGCTGAACCACTTGCAAACATATCCGCACATTTTACTCACTGACAATCTCCACAGAGAATCCAGCTTTTCCCAACAAATAAATCAAAGCACCAGGAGTGTATTCTGAAAACAGTTGAGACAGCACAGCCTGTAAGCATCTAACAGCTTACTTCAGGAATGGAAATACCAAGTCTGGCAGCAAGAGACAGCAGGTCTTTGGAATCAATTGTTCCTAAGCAGAACCTATTTTCTGAAAGATAACAAGGGAATTCACAGATGTTAAGAGTTGCAAATGGCTGAATATAGCCAATTCTGACAAAAATAAGAATTGTCTTTACATCCTTTCCAACTGTAGATCCTGATTGCTGGGCTGTTAAGTTTTGCTGGCTTCCCAGCGTATACTTACCACGGCAAAGGCACCGGCACAGCTTCGGTAACCTGCTGAAGTCAAGCAGCAGAGCAGTGCATCTATTTTAACACAAATATTTTTTTGTGAGTGGTTGTTTGGCTGAAGCTTTGTGTCACAGTCTGTGATAGCACGACTTTGTGTTTTGTAGCAATTACAGTCCAAACAAAGATTATGTGGACGGGTTTTTATAGAGCCAACAGAGAGAGATATCTTGTTTGATCATTTGTTTAAAACTAAAGCAAACATGAACTACAGTAGCTGCAATAACAGGTATCTTGCTACCCACTGGTATCTCCGTAGTGTACAAAGAACAGATTAACTCTTAACAGCACTGTCTCACGAGACTCATATCTCTTTACAGAGAACGGGACTGACACTCATCAAGTGCAATTTTTGTTCACTGGTCTGTAAGGCAGAAAGGATTTTTGCCTTTCCACATCCCAGGACTCGACAGTCTATCCCCATCAAAAAATTGCTGGGTGCTACCGGACATGAAGGATAATGTCCTCTAAGCATACCTAACAGTTTGTGTAATAGAAAAAAACCCCCCTAAACCCCTCACTTATTGCAGTTACTGCAACATGCAGACAGAAATTACCGACTTTACGTCTCAGCCAAGATCTGGCTGGGGCACAGGAAGATGGAAACGAGGTAGTCAGTCACACACAGCTTTGAAGGCCAACCTGTAACCGGCTGATGTTACATGGTCATTTCTACTTGTGTCACAAACGCAGGTGGCGAGTCCGGATAGATCACAGCTTCCGTGGGGAGTCCGGATAGATCACAGCTTCCGTGGGGAGTCCGGATAGATCACAGCTTCCCTGAGCAGGGCTAGACAACCAGGATTTCACCTCATTGGGACTAAACAACATTGTAAAACCAATCTGGTCTGATTATTAATTAGTTTTATTACAATACTGCATATTAACTCTAGCCTCTGGTTGGAGGCTGTATAAACAAAGCAAATCCAGCTGTTGGCCCAAAGTTTTTATAGCTAAAAAAGACAAGGACAGACAGAAGGATAGAGAAAACAGATCAATGAAGGATTGGGAATTTAGACAGACAGACATGAACTGCCTTATTCCAAGGTCACACAATCAATGAACTCTAAGCAGAGTCCTGCTCTTTACACTTCAAACATAATACGAGCCTGCATTCCTGGTGCTGGTGAGATTTCCAGATAGCAAGACAGGGCTGGTTCTGAGAATTCCTTTGCAGAAGACAACTGAGGTGCAAGTATTGAGTCTAGTGCTTTCTAAGAGCTACAGCAAACCTTCAAAATAGTGCAGTGGCAGCTTGAAAAAATTAGGAACTCCAGTCTGCCATTTCATGTGGTCACACTTTGTCCAGGAGATAAAGCTACCCAGATCAGACAAATCATCAAAACAACATTGCTTTGCCTGTGACATTGCCACAAGAAAGGATCAGCCCAGCATTAATAAAAAACCAGGGCTGAAACACGATACTTAGGTGGGGAACGGCAAAGAACTCTGGATTATGTAAATGAGGAGTTTTTCCCCATAAGGTTTCATCTACCCAGCTGCACACAAATGTACCTGAGAGACCTGAACAGATTTAAATACCCATTTCTTTTATCTTCTTATTTACTTTGCTGACTCAGTGATTTCCATTGTTCACTATGGTCACGAGATAAAAGCAGCCTCTGTGAAAAGTATTCCGGAATCTGATCTCAGCATCTTTGAAAGCTCTGTACATAGACTGGATAGTGGCTGGAGTACAGCATCCATGGGGCTGAATTCCTCAGCAGCAAAGGCAGGCCTCCACAGCCTTCTTTGTGCAGCCTGGAAAAAGGAATTCTATCTAGGGATACAGCCTAGAATTTCGGAAGCCCTCCTTTACTTCATGGAGAGTGCTTCTAATAAATGTCACCATAAGTGTCATTGCTTGGCATTCTGGTTTTGACAGGGAGTCATTATTTTTGCCCTCTTTTCCATTAACTCAGCCCTTACTTGAAATTCCAACACAAACTTCATTTTCCCTAGCAGTGTCACTAGTCGGATGGCGACGCTCCATCTGCAAGGTGTGGACTCAATCAGGATGCTCTGGCTTCCTTTCAAAAGATCAGCAGCTGCCAGTCCTCTCTGTTGTGGAAAAGAGACTAGGGCCAAGTCTGGTCACTGGCATGCCCGCAGGATTTCAGTCTCTTACGCTTGTATGGTTTGTTTCACAGAAGAGCAGAGGAATCTTTCTAGCGCTATGCACACACTGTGCTCATCCTCTGCATCATGCGTAATGTCCTGTCGCTATCTACCAAGTGGACTGTACCCTGTGAGCTGTAACTCATCTTGCCTCTTAGCTTACCGGTGACTTATTTTTATACTTACTCCAATGAGTCCCTGCTTCCACTTTTTGACTTCCTTCTTAATCCTCTAGTCATTAAAAAGCTCCTAATGCAGAGACATATTGGTTTCTTCTGTGTTCTTTCCTTGCCTTTGCACTAGGATGATTTCCTACTGTCTCCTCAATACTATTTGTTTCAGACACTGAGAGATCTCTTGCACTCCTTTATCCCCAAGACAATCTTCTGAAAGGCATCCAAATGCATCTAAGTCACTTAAAAAATGGAACTTGATGTGTTTATGAAAACAAGATTCTGACCAAATTTTCTTTGCTACCAGCGTAGGAGAATCAATGAACCATGAGTATCTTTTAAAAACTCTCCTGGGAGTCCCGCTTCCCAGCAGACCGCCGAAGAATCTGTTTTGTATGTAGGTATTTGAAACGTTACAACAAACATCAGAAACAGAAAAAGATTTATTAGAAATATTACACAGATTTTTGCATCATACATTTTAATAATGTTAATCTTTAAATATTAGCATGTCCAAATCTGGCAATGCCTAGTATATACATTCTAATGTGCTCTTTGTATAAATTAGATTACGATGTAACATCTGTACCCAAAAGAGAAAGCTAAAAGTACTTGACTGTTAGAGGTGATTATCCCATATGACAAACTCAAGCCTGGACCAACAATCAATAAAAACGTTGTGTCCAGCACTGCCCAGTGGAACTTGGCACACGTGCAAGTCAAAAATGTAGAGACCATCAGCTGAGAAAAATGTTAATTGCAGTTCAGTTATAAGCTCGATTCTACACCATATTGGTAAGTGAGTCTAAATGGCACTGGAGTTGGTAAGAACTAATATAGTCTAGCATAGTAGAAGTTATTGCTGGGTTTAAAAATGTCTTAACGCTCAGTGCCCTGAGTCTTTTTAGGCAAAAGCCCTCTTCTGACAGGAAAATGCATAATCTCATCCCATACAGACTCTGCTTTTTATCAGACACACAAGGCACAGCTTTGCAAACAGCTGGCCCCGTCAGATACTTCCTGCTGGAAGACCCCGTACCGTAAGCACGGGAAGATGAGGCTGGTACAAACAAACTAATGAGCCAATGCTCGTATTTTCATCGCCGAGGAAGGGAGAAAGTCGGTGAAGCAAAAAAGGCAGATTTTGAAGAGTTCCAGGTCAGGAATCAAACAGGGAAGAACCGATCATTCTGCCAGTTTGCACTTATTTGGTTTGGACAGAAAACTTGCACATAACTGGTTGCACATACAAAACGAGAAAAATCATAGAGGAAACCTGTAAAAAACAACTTCAAATTACAAAAAGAAAACCTGCCAAAACTCAAAGAGAATGTGTCTCACTGAGAGGAAACCAGAGAATGTGCATAAGTCAAAAATCACTCTGCTTAGTACGGCTGCCTTGCTGCAGCACAGGAAGAACCAGGAAATCTTTGTCCCCTTTGCATTTCTGTGACTGTCACAGGCACAGAAGGGGAACCTGGCAAAGGCAGCAAGCTCTCCGCTCTCTTCCCTCCTCATCTTCTGAGATCCACCCCAGGCTGTGCTCTTAGGAGAAATGTCACTCAAGATGACAGCCAGTAAGGACTCTCAAGCTTGTCCTTCGCTGTCCACAACGGCCCAGGTAGGTATGTCCCATATATGCCCCTCTCCTCACACGCCAGACTTTCACTCTATTCAGTTTCATTGCATACTTTCAGAAACAGCTCATCAGCCTTTCCAGAAAACCTTCTTAGAGGGCTGACTCTGGGCTCGCTTCTCAACGCCTCTGTACCTTCCCAAGCCATGAAACAATTTGTACTTTCTATGACTCACCAGAAATTCTGGGAGTCAGATTGTATACTTTTCACACTTTAATCTCCTTTCCTCTCTAACAGCTATAGTACTACAGTCACACGATGCGATATCCCTCCATGGAACTTCACGGAAATCCCCATCCTAACCATTCTTCTCACGTGCTCATCCAAAATCAGCTATTTGGTTTCTTGTAGTCCAGCAGACTACCCAAGTACACATATACAAGCATGTGCAGGTATGTTTAAGAGTGACTGTATAGTTAGGGAGCATATGGTGACATGGTAAAGAGATTTCATCTGCCTGAATCAGGGAAAGATCCATTACTCCTAAGAGGCAAAGTCAGGAAGGATTCAGGCAGTTTAGGCAAACTGTTAACTGATACAACGCATTACACCATCCATGTCATATCATCACATGTTCCATTCTAGGACATTTTCAAAGGATTCTCAGAACTTCTATGAAGACTATCCCTGTACCCTCTAGCTTAACTTAATGACAAACTCTCTAATTTTAAAGGCAGCCAGAACTTTAATTTTGCAGTTCAAATTTGAGATGTCTTACAAGGGCCTGTAGATTTTCTGAAAATCAGGCTAGTCTGCAGCATCTTGTGTGGGTCAAATTTAAATTCATATTCAAATTTTAAGGCAGCATGAAAAAACAACAGTAATTTCTCAAAATCCAGATCTAGAAATGTAACTGTGCAAGGTTCAAAAGGAAGAAAAAATACACAACATTGTAAGAGTTAAATGAACAAATAAACAATATTCTTAATCTCAAAAAATAATCTGGAAGAGCATCTCAATCTCCAAGTATCAGCATTTCAACATGAGATATTTTGCAGGTTTGAGGACTGAAAAGTAACATTGAACAGATAGCGAAACTGAGTATCTTCTTCCCTACTGACAGACACCTCCTTGTTCTAACTCCTAAATAAGTAAAAAACTTTTAAGAATATACCATTAGAATTGGGTAGAATTAGCGTTTGGTCTATGCTACTGGGGGGCAGGGGAGAATAAGCTGCAAAGAGATGACAGAAACATTGCTTTGCAAAAATAATTAAAAAAAAAAGCTGCTAGATCAAACAGAATGTTTTGTAAGGTTAGAGTAAGTCTTGGAGAAACAGATTAGAATAAATGTCGGAACAGTGCTTGAAGCAAATGATACTGACACATTAGATAACATACATATTTAGTGTACATCTGACAGTCACATGGAACACACACTTCCAGTGACCAGAGGGTTAAAATTATCTTTCTTTTTTAGATCAAGTGGAGCCCTCTGACTTTGAAATGTTTACCAGACGCTGGGAATTAAAACAGTTTTTCTCATCCCTGCAAGTGCCCGATCCAAAGCCCACTGAGGAATATGGAATTTTCTGTGTTGACTTCACTACGCTTTGAACTACAGCCCATTGGAGAGAATTGGGTTCTCTGCCAACAGATACCTCAAGGGAAAAGAGCCTGCTGCATCCACAAGGCAATGGAGCTCTGCAGTGTGACTGCCTTCCTAAATGAACTATGCTTAGCAGCTATTTTTCTCTTCCATCTTATCACATAACAGAAGACTTGTATCTGAGAACACTTAGAGCAACTCATCCTATGCTCCCTAGGGATGGCAGAGTGTGTGCTGAAAAAAAATGGAGAGTTTATTCAATCTAGAAAGCACTCTCTTGCAAAGAAATAACTCTGGCCAGCACTTAAAACTGCTTTCTCACAGTATAGGATGACACAAAGAGTGCAAGGGCACTGTAAGTGCGTGCCACTGTCCTTTTTTATCACACAGACTCTCAAAAGATTGGACTCAGACTTTTCTGAGGGCGATGGATTAGAATAAATGTCAAACTAAAACTAAGAGCAAGTGATGCTTTTCTCCTCCTGCGAAATAGGCATACACTGCATTCCTCCAAGTTCCTTTCTATTCAGTACACTCACTCACCTTGGCCACTGTCATCTATCCCTTAATCCTGTATTTTGCTGCGAGAAAACCAAAGTCTGAAACAGGTTGTTTACTAATTAAAATGTGTTGAAAAACCCCAAACAACAAAGCACTGTGGGGAAGCCAGAGGCTGAGGATCAGCCACCTGCAAAGCCCCAGAAAACCTGAAACCAAGTTCCTTCTGTGAAATCACTTGTTTCTATTTCATGAGCCTTTTTCCAGGAGTTAAGAGCAGTGAGCACACACTATTATTTTTTGTGAGAGAGAAATGATCCCTAGCTCCCTACGATTAACACTCACAAAGCATCAAGTCTGGTCACAGGGTGAAACATGCTAACTAAACAACAACTTTCTTCTACCAGCATAATCTAAAGCAGCTAGGCAGCCTTCTATGAGGTCCTGTACAAAGCATGTTCCCCAAGACCCGCTCCTAGAACAAATTAAGCACCCTGTTTGATCCTGCTATCCTTAGAGACAAACAGAAAATTTAATTTCATAAGGTGAAATAAGAGAAACGGTATAATGGAAATTAAACCGTATCTTTCAAACATTTTACTAAGGGTATTATTGAGCTGGAAAACTATTCTCTGGCGCCTTGGAGATTTCCACGAGACAGAGAGGGGTTCCAGTACAGTCTTTGTAACTTGTGAGGTTGCAACTTCCATGGGTACTAATGTATTACTGTGTTCCTTTACAGGGTAACATCACTTCCAAGCATGTAACAGTGTCCTATGGGCTACATTTTATTGGACAGGGCACAGGCTGCCTCAAGATTCATGCCTCTACACAGCAATCACATATCTGTGCTGGTTATACAGGATCAACACAGAATAAAGAAGTTACTCCACTCAATCCACAAAAATATGAACTACTGAGATATCACTGTATTGCTTAGAGAGTCATCACCTGATTACTGGCACCTTGCAAACTAAAGCCAGTAAATTGCATTTGCAATATTCCTGTGATAACTGTGCCTGCACAGTCAGCTGGGAAACCAAGCTCTGGCTTCCCATAGTAATCAAGTAATGAAGTTGTAGTAATAAACCTATTTTTCCTCAAAGAGATTACTTCTGTTAATCTGAAAAATGAAGTCCCAGCACCTAACAGGATCTTTTAGAGTTCTTTCACTAACTGGTGATGGAACAGAGCGTGGTTTCTGAGTTACAAATGATCCTATTATTATCCTGCTGGTTAAGCTATGACAAGCAAACTAGTATACTTAGTGGATCAGATGTGTAAGAATAACTCAGGTTAAGGTTCTACAGACCTATGTGCATGTCATGATGTTTTATAAAATATATGGAGGCAAGAAAACAACACGTATTCGGGATGAGTTAAGCATGTTTTGGCAAGAAGAGCATTTTTGTGAGCTTTTGTATTAATATTAATCTCCCAGCCTCCCTTGAGTGCCAGCATAGTCCACACTGATTTAGAACTTCATTCTGTAGCAGGTCTCCTGTTGATGGAGTCTGGTTTGAGGCAAACATTGTTTAGCGCAAGGGATCCTCTTCAGAAATATCCCACGCGTGTTTGAAAATGCCTTGCAATTTCCATGTGGGAGTAAAATTACAGATGAATTTGGTTTGTATAGATGGACAATGGATATTTATTTGGTTGCAGTCCCAGATGTAATCAAAATTATGGAAGAGCTTTCTTTCAAAGTAAGAGCTTAGGTTGGTTGTGGAAGAGGAGCAAGCGGATTTTTAAAGTGATCGAGTGCATCTGTAGCATTCTTTGTTCTCTTCCCCACTTCTGTCCACCTCTTGCTCTGCATCTCAGGTCTCAAAGTACTTGTAAATCTGGGCGACATACTGCATCACACTCTGCCAGTCTGGCCGGTCTGTGTACATCATCTCACTGAGCTCCTGCATAGGACAGACACATTGTCAAAACTTAGTCAAGCACCACCACTGGGAACATCACTGGGTGCTCTGAGTAGCTGTGGCTATTGAACACTACTTCTGCTTCCACTCCAGAGCTCCTTAAAGCCACGTACAGTATAAAAGTCCATGGGAATATCTACTGGCCTAGTGCAGTTCTGAAACTTGTTAACAAACTAGTTAAACAGCCATATGCCTTTTACATTCTGAAAAGATTTCTTCCACCTGCAATCAAAGATCAATTCTCTATATAATTCCATTTAAATTGCTGCTTCTTTGCATGTCTTTGGTTCTGTATTTAGCTCATGAACCCCATAATATTTTTTCCTTCATATTAAACTTATCTCTTCCGTGTCATCATATTACTGACTTTGGAAAAGGCTTTTTAAACAGTTTAACAAACAAATTACCCTTCTGTTTCTTGAAACGCTAAAACAAAAGGAAAGAAAATGGTCTAACAGGCAAGTCTGCCCATGAAAATAGGAATCATCTGGAATCAGCTTCCAAGCAGAGGACATAATACTCTCATTTCAATACTAGATGACCTCCAGAAGTTCCTTCAAATTATATTAATTCTATGATTCTAGAAATTCTTCCTGGAAGTTCTCCTAACTCTATGAACTTTCAGACATGACGGTGCAGCCTTCCCTAGTGCTATGTGAACATTTTCAGTGCAAGCTGACTGACTAACCACATGGCAACAAAGGCTTTGGAACAGCATGTGCAGCAAATCTTCCCTTGCTAAAAGAAGGTTACTCACCAGGCTGGGTTTGATGCCTACACTTTCAGCAGCTTGAAATGCTAACAGCAGATTTCTCTTCTGTAAAAATAAAACAAAAGTTCAAAAGGATTATCATCAAAGTATGATTCCTGAACCCTACCCCGCAGCTGGTTAATCAGTAAGTTTAAATAAGCAGGTATATTTGAAAACTGAAAAACACTAGATTCAATACTTCCACATAGACACCTTTTTGTATTAGTAAAGTATACTCACAAACAAGTTCTTTGTCTTTAAATAGCTCATCTACTTTTGCCCAAGCTACAGCCCTCTGTTTTTGACAAATAGGTTCTTGTGAAACTGATTACAACTGGGCAAAAAACCCCGCTGAGGTTCTGTCTTTATTATGAGTGAAAGGTTTCTGAAGGGGTGTGAACTAAATAAGGCATTCCTGTATACAGTATAATTCTTATTGTAATAGATAGTAGCCGTCTGAAGTAAATCCAGTAAATCCAGGTTCCTCCCCTTTGTGAGGGTCTTAATAACATTTTTAGAATGCGCTGACATGGTCTGACTTTCAGATACGTCGCTGTCCAAGTAGTTCAATGAATGATCTGTCTGCTTACTGATCCAGCACTTCTCATGTGTGCTGCTAACTCAGGAGTCCAAAAATGCTTTAGCCTTTCAAAAGGGATGCTGTCTTCATCTTTAGCTGCAGCACTCACTGGATTCAGGCAACTTGTCACTAACTCTTTATCCAGCAGTCCCCGCATTTTGCTCTGGGAGCTCACTGTTGGTTTCCTTCCCCTCTTCATCCAGTGTGTTTGCTTTTTAAGTTCTCAACTGACACCTGTCTCTTACTGTTGCTCCCATCTACTTATTTTGTATCAATCAAGATCTTGCAACACTGTGTCTCCACCACATACCCCTCAAACCAGATAATGTTCACCATGAATTCTGCAAATGGTGTAAGCAGCCCGTACAACAACACTTACTTTATCCTGGCTGTTGAGCTCCTGATAAGGAATATGTGCAGGCAAATACGTGTGCAGGAGAGCGCAGAAAGCCAGCCCATCACTCCAGCTGCTGCTGAAGTTGGTAATATCAATATTCTGTAAGAGAAAACATGAACCATCCCTGAAGAGTGCTGCAAAATAACAAAAATCTCCAAACAATAGTTTTTATGCAATCATGAAACAAAATCTCAGAGTATTAAAGGAACACAGATTTACATCTTCCATTCTCCCCTTGTTTTTCACGTCAGGTAGAAAGATATCAAATAGGATGGCAAGTTTCAACATCCCGGATAAGGGATTATTAAGGAGTTATACGTTTTTCACACCAGGCCTCAAAGAGACTCTCTCCAATGCTTTCTAGAAGGTGAGAAATACCATGGGCAGAACACACTGCAGCTGCAATTTTCCTGTGCTAGCAGGAAGTACTTTATCTGGTCCCTTTCAATTACAGAATGGCAGAGAGATGATTTCTCCAGCACCTACAACAGAAGTCACTGACATTTTAAATTGGTGTTTTGTAATTGATTTCATGCTTCCTTGTCTCAGGATGTGTTACAGAAGGATGGATTTGTAGAATGATGAGGCAGTGTAATCAGTGTATTTGTCCACTGTTATCTTTCTGATATTACACAGCAGATACATGCTTTAATGAGAATGTGTAATTAACAATTATGACTTGATTCAGCCCCTTATCAAAAGTCGTATCAAGCTGATGAAATACTAACATAGTCCTCAAGCCCTAAATAAAGAATGTGCTTACTTGTATGAGAGTGGGAGGCTTGAACTTGGCAACAGCAACAGCTGAATGGGCAGCTTTCCAAGAGCTGGGCAGATGTGCCCAGTTTGCAGTCATTTGCATGAATGCATGTCTGCATTCTCATATTCTTTATCAGTGCAGCATCTTTCGTCTGCACATCACAGAGCACTTAAGAAAGGCAGATAAAGAATGGAAGTCTGAGATATAGAATTTAATCATCTACCCTAGTTCACAAAATGAGCTGTAAGCAGTTGAGGAAGGAACAGAGGTTTCCTGATGCTCACTCTTCTCCTACCACCCATAGCCACTGACAAATAAATGTGGCTGCATCACTGGTAACAAGTACAATACAAGATCCTTACAGAACAGAAACAAACAGAAACCTTTAAATCTTGTCTTCACACATTTCCTGACATGACAACAAGGCTGAGTTTGCTTGAGAAATCTATGTTTCAGGGGGCATGGATATATTAATAAACACCCAATTGAAACCCCAGAGCTGAGCTAGAGAAATCTCTGACTTTCTAGCAATGCTCCCACCACTGCCAGCTCCAATAGGAGGACAGTGAAAAGGAAACATTTTCAAAGAAATAGTCTAATATGGTTGCGATTTTAAATGGTCAAAAACCATCTTCCTTCCCCTTGTTGCTAGATGGTGGGATTCTTCTTTGCTAGTCATGTAGCTTATCACAAGGTGCACTCAGGTGCACAGAGGAAACCCAGTTTCCCTACTCATGACAACTGAAGTCCAGAACGTGCTACGTTCAACAGGCGGATTAGAATGATTACAGAAACAGAAACTGATATTTTAACATCAGCCCACCTGTAAAGAACTCCTTTAAAATACAAAGATTACTGGGGGTACATAGTGCTCTCAGGGTTCTTCACAGGGATTCTCTTGCGAGGCACAGCTGTAGTTAAACATACACTCGTGGCCAGTTCTGATCCTGCGAACAAGGTGACCTTTCTAATGCTCTAGTTTGCACTGACTGGCCATACCAGCACACTAATGAATTCTCATGGCTAAGTTTTGCCGCTGTAGTAGCAGCTCTAGTTCCAAATACCAGCTAAAAACAAAACAGCGAACTAAGTAACAGCTGCTGGAGCATGGAAGGCTCCAGGTATGATGGTACCGCACCAACTCTCACACTACACGGCCGGTGTGGAGCTACCCTCAAATCATGTTGCCAGCCCCATCTTCCTGGGTGCTAAACTTCAACTCAGACTCTGCCACTTCATTTTCTTTATTCAGCTATTTTCCGGTTTCTTTCAAGATTCCCCAAAAGACAACGCTTTTACTCCACCTCTCATACGAAAGCTAATGCAGATGCACTAAAACCCAGGCAGGAAGTATTTTAGCATATGCTCTTCACTTATGGTGCCTCACTGATTAGCTGACCAACCTGGACTTTGTCCAGTCAGACAGGATTTCAGGTTAGTCATAGATGTCCATAACCAAACATAACTCAAATTGAAGCAGTACAGAACATTTCAGGTCAAAATACTCTGGCTGTAATAAATCTACAGATCTAATGGGCTCAGAAAAGCAGGCCATCAGCAGCAGACATTACCGCACTGCACCAGCCACCACATTGTATTTTGCTCTATTAACATCTGTCAATGGAGATAAAAGAAAAGCGACATAGTGGCTGAATACCATCACAAGAAAAAATCATTTTGCTCCGAAAGCTGTCTTGGCTTTGCCTAATCCATAAAGTCGCACCATGGAAGTCCAACTTTGTGTTATGGAATTGACTGAAGCTGGATTACTCTGCTTGACGTTTCAGACAAACAAGTTACTATTTATCAATCTGCAGTTAGTGAGAAAGGACTGACTGCCAAATGACAGAAGTGTTTTTAACGAGGCCAATATGTTTTATCAGCAAATAGCCTACCATCAAATGCCAATATTGTCATTGCATATTGTATGATAGAAATGGAAAATGGAGGTCATACCCCACCTGGCCCCGCTAAAGGCCATGGAAACAGGAACAAACAAAGCCCTAGTAAAGCAACAGGACTAGACAAAAAGGCAAGACATGTTTGTGTGGGAACATTATATCCTATCCTCATTTTCATGATGTTATTATGAGAGACACATGGAGATACAAAACTGTTCCTTCCTACAGTATTTCACCAGCCCAGCATCAGTTTGATAATTTTACTTACCTTTGTAGCTTTAACTATACCTAAAACTCTTCTTCTCCTCCCATCTAACAATATCTAGAGACAAGAAGTGCTAATGTCTACAATAAAATCAGAATTAGGTCCAAAAATCCTCACATGTCCAACAGCATTGTCCAGCCAGTCATCTTCAGTAATTCTTAGATCCAAGTCTTACAAACAAGTAAAAGTTCAAGGATGGGGTTCTGCTGACAATATTTAAACCATGGATGAAATCTACTGCAAAGCAGTATGTCACGACCAACAGCGAAAACGAACTCAAATCTGAATTTTTGTCCTAAATGTAAATCCAAAATGAATGTTTGAAGGTTCAGCTCAACTGTTCAGTTAATAGTAGAACAAAAAACACTCAGACATACTCAAAACCACTTAGTTGCCATTTTCACATCCAACAAGCATCAGTGAATTGTGGGTTTTTCCTCTAAACAAATGCATTTCCATTTCATACGTGGTATAAAACCCTCTCTGGCATTTCATCTTGGATTCTGTGTTAACTGCTTTTCAGTTTGGGATATAAGGACATAGTAAATGAAAAGTGATCTTCTGTGTTTTGCTACACCGCAGCTTTACTTGTAATACCTCCCCACTACACCACACCAAGAGGAATTAAGTCAAAATAGAGGCACTCTGATTTCTCAGAAGACCTCTGGCTCCGCTGAAGCCAGGAAAAAAAAAAAGGAAAACAATTTATGGAATGAAAACCTTGGAAACGATTCACTTCTCTTGATTATTTTGGCAGTAGAACTTGTCTCAGTCTTTCTGCCACACCTCTCTATTCCTCAACACACAGTCCATGACTATGTGGGAGCTATTTGTATACATGCTGGTTGTTAATGTACACTTCCAAACTGCAGGATGGAGAGTTTGGCGATTTCTCTGTCTCCCAGTGTGCTTACAGCAGAACCTCCAATCCAGGCTCTAAAAAACTACATGTGGCTTCTCATGAGAGACCTAGAAGTTAACCTATATAGGATAGCACCCTTTAGGAGGAAGATGCACCATCAGAGCGTATGCAGAATGAATGTAGGGAGAAATATGAAAATGGAATAGGGACTGCAGATCAAACTGAGCTGTAGCGCTCATTAGGCAGGCTGAAAAATTTGCCATCTTTTGGTCACAGTACGTCTCATGGTCACTAGTACCCCAATGTCTATCTTTAGCATGCTATCAGTGGATCCACGCTGCTAAAGACATCTGCACCAGAGATTAACCCCTGGCCCATGGGTCAAGGCATGCCGAGTAGCTTAGGTCTGCAGCGCTCAGGGTTACTAGCTTCTTTTAGAGCAGACATATCATATCCATATTATGCAGCACTTGACCTGGGTCTTCCCTGGTGCTGCTAAGAAAATAACTGGGGAGGTGGGGGTGGTGTAGTTGAAAATCTTGAAAGAACATGAAAGTCAGGCCAGAAGAGAGGTGTTTTTATAGCATGATGACATAACCATCTTTACATACCCTGTGTGGAGTGGCAAAAAGGAGCACGGAAAGATATGAGGGCACAAAGATTGCTGGGATAGTGATAGAGTACTGTGTAGAGCATAGAGGTGTCCAGACTAAACTATTTCCAGTGTAGTTCCCAGGCTTCTTGTCAGGGAAAATAGTTCATTCACTTCAAATGAAAGCTTGAAGCTAGCCTGGAACTCTGTGGAAGAAAGCCTGCAATAAATACGACCTTAGCATCATTCTTCCCACCCTGCCCCCTCAGCATACAACATGCCCTCCTGCCTCTCAGAAGTCATTAACCTTAGCCCCCCACCCCAGGAACAGGACCTTTGCTTGCAGATAACGGAGTGCTATGAGAGCCACGGTAAAGACACACAGGGAAATCTGTGTGATCTGTTCTCACTAAAAACAATGTCTTGTTTATCTGAGGGAAAAACAACCACCCCATTAGATTTCACTAGATCTTTGTCTCCAAGTCTTCAGTAAAAAGCAACAATGACATCGTCCGCTCTTCATTATAGCCTGAGCACGTTAAAATACTGACACAAGATATTCCCACTACACAGATGTTACTGTGCCCACAGCAATGGCTCTCTGAGTCATAATTTGCTCTGTAAGACCCAGAATTATAAATTATAAACATGAATCAGCTTGAAGCTATCCTAGAATTCTGTGGAAGAAAGCCTGCAATAAATATGACCGTAGCACCATTCTTCCCACCCTCCCCCTTCAGCATACAACGTGTCCTCCTGCCTGTCAGAAGTCATTGGTACAGAATGACACACCAGGAACACGCCAGAGTGGCTAATTGTTGAGTTTCAGCCCATACAGAATGTAGACTCTAAATACTGAAGACAGAACTAGTTAAAGTAAATATATTGAATAAACCAAAGGGAATTGCCTTGTTTTTAATAGCAGCTCCCCCTTAACTGGCTCAGCTTTCTGCAATCGGTCCTGCTTATCACTAAGCAGAGACCCACATCTTCTCCACAGACCGAAAGTCTTACAGCTCAGTGTTTTTATGTGGTTATATTTAGACACAGATGTCTGAACAGGAACCTCCTTTTCATGAGCCGCATCTCTGCAAATCTGAACTCTGACCCTTCTAACGTAAAATCTGATCAGGGTACCTTGAAGGCAACTTCCAAAGGTTACCTACACCCACCCGTCTTCAACAACAGCGGCACGAAACTGCAAATCTAATTTGGATTTATTACACCCTAACTGGTTGGGGACACGTTAGCGGGCTTCAGCCGAAGAGGTTCTATCAAAGGAAGCATATAAGCTTTGAGCTCTGGGCAGGCAAGTTCTAAATACTTCCTAAGAAGCAATACAAGTGAAGAAGGGCTCCTTTTAGCATGACCTAATCTCCTGAGCAAACAAAACACTCCAGTTCATCTAAAATGCTGCAGCAAAGATATGAAACATCTGGGCAATCTACTGGAAATATGGGTGAATTAGAAGTGTGGTCAGGTCCAGTTAACACAGATGAAAGGCACGAATGCCTAAAATTAAAGACTGCCTAGATTCTTCTGTAATTACAGGGTGCACCCAGATAACTTGGACAATTGCACACAGCTATTTTCAATGGGTAGCTGCAAGTCTACAGTGATTTGCATATCACAGTCAATCTACTACAAGGAACCTTTCTGAATTGTCTTACAAATCTTTTTCTGTTAAATGGAATACACAATAAAGTAATGCTTCTTGATTAAAAAAAAAAAATCCAGAATAACTTGTGGAACAGCAATGCTGTTTATTGTATAGAGATTAAGTGGCTAGCCAAGATTGGGAAGGAAGCCAAATGACCTTCTATCCTCGAGGCTGTATTAATATCCCTAGTTCAAATGGTTCAGGCAGCTGCAGTCTCCATAAGAATTGTTTTAACCTTTCTTTGAAACTTTGTGTTTCTATCCCCATCTTCCATATTTCTAATGTTTCTACCAGTCACATCAGTAAGTCATGCATCTTATTGTTGATTACACATGTATGAAACAACATAGCTCAGACAACATAAAATGCTATGTGAAAATGCTGTTAAATTATGTAATTACAACACAGTGAAATGATAAGGAACTGGTGCCAGCTCTTTAAAGGTTATCCCATTTACTGCATTCCTTTTTATAAAGAAACCCCATTTCCCATCACATTCCTAGGTTCTATTTGCTCCTTGCTCCACTGCTGCCACAGGTGTTGACTTGGGTTTACAGTTTATCATTTGCTTCAGTAAGTGTGAATTAATGAGCCTTCTTAGCATAGACAAGACATTAGAAAGAGAGCTTACGACTATATTTTTTTGCAAACGCATCAAACATCAGTTGACTACAGTAGTCACATGGAGCAGGGACATTTAAAAAGAGGAAATTTAACAAGCTTATTGTCGTGCATCCTACACAAAGATTTTTCAGCTCCCAACTATTTCAGTCTCTCAAAAGCCAGAGATCTGAGAAGATACCAAAAAGTTAGGCATGTCCAATTTTCTTCATTACCTTTCCTAGTCATGTCAGACTGGCAAGAACAGGTAGCATGATGATCTCTAAAGTTCTGTGCTCAAAACAAGCTCATCTGACAGAAGCTGTCTCAGAAGCATCATTCAGAGTAAATTGTAAAGCCATTCTAAAATCATCTGTGCACTCTTCAAGCTCAGCTCTTTCTTCATGAGGTATTGAGGAGGTCTATGACCTCTACAAGGCAGCTTGGTTCTGGTATTTTGATTACAAAAGAGATGTGGCGCTGCTATAGCTAAAGTTTTCATAAGAATAAAAAATGACAGTAATACTAAATGGGAGCTATTTAAAGTAAAAAAAAAGATAACGTAATTATGTGACCTCCCATTTCCTCTGCTTGCAAGGTAAAAACCAGTTACTACTGACACTGAAATCATCACTGTAACTATACATATGAGTAACCTCCCTAATGAGCCAAATAGCATTCATTTGTGCCCATCAGATCTATTGCTCCCAGCACTGCGTGGACTGGCAAACATTTCACTACACTTTGTTCACATTTTTTAGGTTTTCTTTGCATTTTAATATATAAAGACTGACTTTTCAAAATGAAAACAAATTCTGGTGGTCAAGGGCTGAGAGTAGTTGCTGGCACAGTGCGCACAACACACGGTGAATGTATTTGAACCTTTCCTAGCAAATAATATGAGTTGTTTTGAATGTAAATTACCCCATGACAACATTCTCATTACTAGAAGTCACCTACTTCAAAGGTCTCACTAAATGCTAGTAAAGTGACAGTGGTTTGTACGTATTCCTCCTTTTTGGGTGTTAATTGATCATGTTGCACACCAGCTGAGAGAGAGAGAGAGAGAGAGTGTATAATGCTGAGTTTACACGGAGATGGCTTTTTATTACACAAACATACAGGACCAAATGAGAGCTGGTATAAGCAGAAGCAATTTTATGGACATCTCCGGGCCATTTCAGAGATGAGGTAATGGTGACAAAAGATGATATATCAAGTGTGACTGGTACTTCTGTAATTTACACCACTGTCACAGTGGGCAAAACAAGTGTTAGTTGTACCTGGAGAGGCAGAGGTGGATTACACAGCAAGACCAGGAACTAACAAGTGCTGCTCCTTGTAATAATCCTATTAGATATTGATGAGTTCTTATTTTTGGTACAGATCTCTTTTCTGCTCTTCAGTATAAATTATACTTGTTATGCTCACCTGCTGAAAGCCAACTCCCTGCTTGCTACACAACTAACACTTCCATCAATCTTCTCACCAACTCATATAAATGACACCACTGCTGAATGCCACAGAGAAGAAACAGACTGGGCTGTGTTCCTTCATTCCCAAGGCTGCAAGAGTGAAGATGCAGCAGCATAGCTCCGAGGACCACACAGATACTCTGGGGAAGGAGGGAGGGAGAGAGGGGGAGGAACTATCCCCTCTGTGTCCAAGACAGCAGCACAGCTACTTCCTGCCTGGAGCCCTGGTGCAGAATCGCTAATGACCACACTGACTGCTCCCACAGCTATTTCTAATTATTTGTATTGAGAGTTCAGAGATTAGCCATGTCCTGGAATTTCTGGGCAGAGGGGTAGGCTGCAGACTGCAGCAGGCTCACGGTAAAGGATGGAAACAAGGTGGGGAGAGGTCTCAACAGCAAAGGATATTCATGGAACAGGCAGCAGGGCTCAGCTCTCTCCCAGTTAAATTCACAGTTTGGAGCTGTTCCAGCTGGTGACCAATCAATTCAGTGTTTTCACTGATTGTCATTGCATCCAGGCAACACAAGGAAAGCGTCTTGGACTTTGGGATGGATAGAATGTAAATGCTATTTTTAAAATTACCCAGCAGGATAGAAAGTTACGCATGAGAGAGCTGCATGGGCGTTCATTTTATCCCTCCAATCAAGAGACTTGTATTTGTTTACAGGATAAAGCCCCTTATGTGAAAAAAGGTAGAGCTTGGCTCAAGTTATTGGGCTACACTGGAGAAGCACGTTTATCCACTGGCATCACTGTGAAGGGGGTTTACACATTAGTAATCAACCTGATTATTCCCAACATGCCATGATTTGGCTGCTGCATTTATTTTCCAGACCCAACCCTGGGTCCAGCTGGAACATACAGAGAAACTGCATGTACACATTCAGCTATAAGTGTTTGTATTTAGAAGAAGAAAACTTTTATTCTGGAAAAAAAATGGGAATACCTTGAAATTTTAAGCCCATATTTTCATTAATTAAAAACTCTCAAGATTGTCTTTTTTATGAGAGCATCTTCCCAAATATTACTGAAACTCATCATCATCCAATGATACATGATATGATGATCTATATTTTAACAGCTAGGGAAATCAAGGCAATAGCATTATGCAAGACTGCCAAGGTCATAAAGATGGTCCAGAGCAGACTTGGGAGCAAAATTCCTGACCAACTTATTGTCAATTTTTATTTAAACACAGGATAATCCCTCCCATCTCAACAGCTATTACCAAGACTCCCTTCAACTTTTGCATAGATAGGAAAAGTCTTTCTGAAGTCAACATCCTCCTCTTTGGCAAAAATCAAAGAAACACAAAGAGAGCCAGAAATTTTACCCATTTCTCAGAAATTCACAGAACAAACTATTAGCTTCCTGGGGAAAACCCATTGCACATATGTTCTACTTCTAAATGTCAAAATGCTACAAGTACTGTGGCTGCAGAGCTCTTGGTAAGCGTGTGCACCCTCTTGTAACAGAAGGAATATGCTAGCATATGGTACTTTAGGGTAAGTGCCATTGTTCACCAGAGAACAACTTTGTTGCATTAATGGTATTGGGAAATATAAGACAGACAGCTTTTTCCTGCTTGCTCAGCAGGCTCTGGCCATCAGCTTCTAATCTCAGGCACACAGGTTGGCGTGGCAGAAGGGAAATCTTCCCAGTCCTCCCCTGAAGAGAGAGACTCTGCCATGAATGCTGCTTAGAATGAATGGATGGCTGCCATTTAAATCCGGAGGCGTTTTGTTCAGTGTTTTTCTTCACCCACATCACACAAACTGGCAGTTACTTGTTTTGCCATTGATCTTCAGCACATGAGATCACAGTACTGTGGGAATCCAGCCTTTCCAGACTGCACATAAACTGTGCATAACACCAGATGGGATTTACCTCCTACCCTTGTTGCTTGAAGACCTCACTTGAAAAGGTGGCCAGAAAACCTGTACGACCACTCCTCAGTGTTACTGCTGAATTACAGAATGCCACCACTTACATAGTTCTCACAACTAGTTAAATATTTAGATAGAAACCTGGTTAATATTGATATACGAGAGAGAGAGATCGATAAAATTTGGAAACATACTGAAACAGCTTTATGCTACTTGTCCACACAAACACAAAAAGTAATGTAGAAAGGGTAAGAGAATCACACCCATACCCAAGTGTACATCTTGTGATTAAGAAACAACTGGGTTCTTTTCTTTATTTCTTTAGGACAGTGCACAGCTGTGCTGGGATTCTGAAGGCTTTAAAACTAAGCTCCATTATATTAGTGTCAAAGGAAGCGTTTGACCGATTGTTTTACGAGCCAAGTCCCAGGAATTATATTCTACCCAGGTTCAGAGGTTGAGAGGGCTGATCCTGGGTTTTGTCCCATTCAGCTCTTTGATTCTTTACTAGAACTGCCAACCAGTTCTCTTTACCAGAACTGAGCACCAACCATAAGGACTGTGGTAGCATTTGCAATATAGTCTCTGTTCACTCTTTGTGGTCCAAGGTGGTGCATAACTCAAGTGTTAGTGAGGCAAAGTGCTCAGTCAAGACTTAAGACTGAGACAGTAGTTGCTTAAGTAGAAAGATAACGTCAACTACCCACACTAATGACGTACAAAGAAATAACAGACTTCCTGTTTCTAACTATAACCCTTAGTTTCCAGAATAAGGAAGAAACTGTCAAACATGGACATGTCCATGAAGGAGCTTTTGGATCTCCTATAAAGCAGAAATATCCCTGCTTGATGCATCAGCAGTCAAAAAATAGTCATCCTGGCGGGCTGTCCTACCAGCAGAGAGAGTCCACCTCCCTAATGAGAACGCATTGGCCCCATGACCGCTTGACCAAAGGGAATAGTTATGTCCTCATCAGCCTATCTGCATTTGTACATCTTTAGGCCACACTTAATCTGTGCTGGATCTCATCCAGCCAGCAAATGAGTCAAAAAAATATGAGAAAAACCAGGGAATAATATCATGCAATAGGGCTTGAGAACAAAGAGGATATGGAGGAAAAACCATCTAGTACAAAAAGAAAAGGAATGCAAATTCCTACGAGAAAAACAAAGCCACAAATACATAAACAAAAAGCTAGCATTAATCCGAGTTTAAACTGAATACAAAAAGGTAAAAAGCTTTATATTATATCCACCGTCAAACCGCTAGTTAACCAGTCTCTTGCTATAATTACTTGACAAACAGCAAATAATGCAACAGCCTTTATTTTTCTCCCTAAGCTTTTACATCTTTGCTACATGAAGAACGTAGTACTATGCAGAGACACCAACCTTTACGTAGTCTGATATACCAGCTTTATGCTTCTAGTAGCAAAAGCAAAGCATTCAGAATTACATTTAATGACTTTTAGGTTATGTTCAGAAGTAATTTGTTTCCAATTTCTGTCTCTCAAGGCTGGAATAGCCATAATAGCAGGAATATTTCAAGGTAGGGCTTTTTTTTCCTCTATCAGGATATTTCATCAGAGCCCTAAACTATATGTTTTAAGAAAAGGAAGCTTCAGAAAACAATTCACAACTTTTGAGGCAAATATTCAGAACAGTTGGGCATACAGATATTTGTATTTTGCTAATTTAGACTAAACAATACAATGTCAGAGAGTATCACCCTAAAAATAGTTCCTACATACTCCTAAGCATACCTTCTAAAACTGCACAGTGTTCCTGGGACCTATTGCAAAGTCAAATAACTCTGAGTAAGGCATGGAAACAAATAAATAATTTTCTTCCAGCTTTGCTCATAGTTGCTAGCGTATTTTATGCAGAAAAATTAAAAGGAATTCTTTTCTCCACTACCTGTACAACATGAAAGCTATGTAAAGATTGCTCTGGTTAGTAGTTTCTCCATGCTGTTGAGATTCCTCCAGATGGTATGAAATGAGATCTGAGGCTGGTCCCGCAAATCAGTAAGACCAATACCAATTTATCAGCCATCTCATATTGGTGTCAGTGCTAATATGGAGCACTACTTCTTTTCCTGAAGATGCCCACTGCCTTTATCCATAAGCTGGTGTAATGACACTGTCATAGTCAGGGAGGTGATATAATGCAATGGCTTGAACGCACAGGTTGGGAATATATGAAATATAAAAATCTTCAGAGGCATAGCTGCCACTTCCCTTTGTCAGTTCTAGAACACTCCTTGTCTCCTTCTGTATAGCATTCCTCTACTTAAGACGACCGCAGAGGTAGCTTTACTAAAAGAGATGGTGGTTCTTCAACAAGTGGATCCCAAATGGGTCCTGTTAAACCAAATATAACTTTGATAAAAAGAATAATCATGATTGTACATTAGAGAAAAGAGTCAGTCTCAGATTCTCTTCTCCTCTGTGCCACAGGATGGATGTGTAGTGGTTGGAAAAAACATGAAAATAGTTCTTTTAAATGAACCATATTCATTAACACGGTAGCAATTCCCTCCCCTCTCTGGAGAGGGTATATGTGGCAGAAACAATAATCCTCAGTTCTAATGATCATGGGTTAAGTGCCTCTTGATGTTCTGTGTTTTCACAATACATCTGTGGATAGTAATAGACTTAATCTAGAGAGGTTTGGCCCCTTGACAAATGGTCTCCACAGACAGCAAACAGAACCAGGGCACTTAATAACACCACAGTCACTAATGATATGATTATGGAAGGTGATAATGCAACAAGAATGACTCTCAGCAGCTTCCAGGAGTTACAAACTCCTAGGAACGGAGCCTATTAGAAACGAGGCACCCAATTTCTACTTCACACTCTTGCTATGATCTATAATCTTTTTAAATAGATGAAAAAAACCAACCCACAAGATGACAGAGAAAAAGCTATTTTAACATAAATAACTTACTCTCAGCAGGCTTTGTGGTTTAAAGGACTTGTGTGGTAATTGAGTTCCAGAGCCACAAAAGCAGTTCTCAAGTCTGGTCATCCCATCACCCTACATTACACACCATGATGTCAACAAATTCAGAGAGGCAGAAGGAACAGTCTATGTACATCTGGCAAAAGAGATCACATGCCAGTGCACAATTCTTATAGGGAACCATACATTAGATTAAGGGTGTTTTTTTTAAGCTGGAGATTTTCCTCAATGAAGTTCTGCACAAAACCACTGAGTCCAAAGCCTTATTTCACCACAATTTTTTTTACTGGTGAATTTTTTTTAGCACCTCCCCTGCATAATTATTCAAAATTGATGGCTGAAATGCCAGATAACATTCATCTAGGCATTGAAATATGACAATTGAAATCATATGATCGATCATGCCACAGTTTATGCAATCCCACTTTCATATTCTTTTCTCTTAGTCACTGAACTAAGCTTCCTCTTTATTTTCATTCTAGTGATTCTGTTTTCATGTTCTAAATAATTACTCTTTCTCCTTAGCATTCCTAACTTTTTGATATCAAATCACTGTTAAAACAGGGATCTTAGAAATGGCAGAGCAGATTAGAGAAACATAGACGCTTTCATGTTTCCCCTCAGTTACTGTAAACTCAGGCAATTTCTTTTTTTAAAAAACAAACAAAACCCTCCAGGCTACTACTAATTTGTGTTGCACTTCTCTCAACTCCCTCTGGTGTTCTTCTCTTGTTTTATAAGATTGCCTCCTGGGGAACATGCTGAAGTTCAAAGCCAGGGAATGTTCCCACTGTAATCAATGCAAGGATATATGCCAGGAGCAGGGTGCAAATTTCTATCTATAGTATAAGCTTTGTATGGATTAAAGCATTTAAAAAGTGCAGCCTTGTGTGCTGGTCCCTAAGTCTTATCCCCAGATACCTTCCCTGGGTCACTAATCCTGAGGAATCAGGGAAGCTGGGACATGGGTAGTAGCTGCTACTGAGAGCATCAGTTATTCTAATCCATTTTGCTCATACTGTTTAATGAAATCTGGTATCTTCATAATTTAAACAGAAAGGAATCTCCCTCTTCCTCACCAGCTAGTAACAGGAACTGTTACTAGACCTCAAAGGCAGTAAGTTTTGCCACTGAAAAAAAGAAGTTAAGCAGTCAATCAGCAAGTCTTTTATTCTCTCATTCCACTGTGTCACAGAGCTGAAAACAGTTTGCATCCAAAGTTATCTGTGGTTCTGGAATTCATGTTAGAAAAAACATGACAGATTATACTGGGATTTGCACAGAAGATGTCTCATAGACAGGGGTATTATCTATGGAAAAGAAGCCATGCACGTCATCAGGGTTCTGCTCGGTGGAGTTCATTACCTCATTTCCACCACTGCAGTGGCTAAGGCAGGAAGGAGGATGACTGACTTTATTCCACTCCAGTTCTTTGTACTCAAGAATGATAAAAACTCCCCGTGGAGCTTAATATCAGCCTTATCGTAAGAGTGCAAGGGTCTGGGAAAAGCAAGTTCAAGAAGAGTTAGTGAACGCACTGCAAAGAGCACAATGGGAATGAGAATCTGAGGAAGACTGTCCAAGAGATAATGCCTCTAAACGAAGCAGTGAAGATAGAGAGGCAAGACTCTCACCATAAATCAATACTGTGTTTGTCCTTCAGTTCATCTGACTTTAATTTCTGCCCTGAGATCTTATACTCTGGGTAATAAGGCCCCCCACCACATCACAGTCTGAACTTCTCAGACTCTCCTGGATTATGCAGCGTTTGTCAGTGCTTTACCTGCTTGTTCTCAAAAACTGCTGAAAACTCATTCTGCTGCTTTAGAAAGAGTAATGACAGAGGACAGCCATGAACAGAACAAGAGCCTCATCAGACCAGGAACCAAAATGACAAAGTTTTTTCTGAAACATCATCTGGAGAGTCACATAGCAACAACACTCCAGCAGCCACAGATAGCGCAAAGACTTCCACTGTCCTCTGAAGCATGGACATACTTTCCTCCAGAGACTAATACTAAAAGGAAAAACAAATAGACCCAGATTGCCTTGCATGTCTCCTGGGTGGCCTGCTATCTGATACACAGTTAGCTCCGCTACTTGGGTTCAGCATAGAAAAACAAAACTCATTTTCTATTCTATCATGAGGGGAATACTTATCACTTTTGGTGCCAGTCTGGTACCTACAGAATGAGGACAGGCCTCTATATTTGCAAAGCCACATAATAATTTCTAAAAGCAATACATTTAGTCCAGCTTGGGTGTAATGAGAGAAAGAAAAATACAGGCTGACTCTCAGAGAACACTTCTAACAGTGAACTCATCAGAGTTAGACTGTTTTAAGAGAAGTGGAGGAAGCTTACCATATGTGCCATTTGAAACAAAAAAGGGCAACACTGTCAGGAGAAAGTGTTACCTGAGAGATGGGTTTGCCGGCTAAACAGAAGTTAGACTTGGAAAAGTTGTATTTCATGAATCATTTTCTGAGGACTGGATGGGAATGTTCCCCCCCAGCTTCAAATCCAAGACCGGGAGAATTTTAGTAGATGACATATAAAATAAATCAACACAGCATAGAGCATATAATTTCTGGGGACAGTACTGTAGCCTTTCAGGCAGTATCACAGAACTGGAGGCTAAATGCTAACCCTGGCTTTATTCTTTCTAAGGTGTGTCTAAAGTCAAGAGCTTTCTCTGATACCCGTCCTTCTGTGAAATTGGTGAAAGCCAGATGAATATGCCAGTGCTAAGAAATTACTCAAACTTTTATAGATCAGTTTACTCAAAGGGAAAGCTACTGTCTTTTCTTCTGAACTCCTGCACCCTGCAGCTAATGCTTCATAAAGAGCTGGTTGTGAAGGAAAAAAAAAATTATTATTTACTTTAAAAGATGGACTCTGCTTTTATTAAGGACTTGCTCCAGGGTGCATCTCATGTGGTGATAACTGCTTTTGTCTTCTGCTCTAAGTAACAAACAATATTATTCTTAAGAAAGAAAAATCTCAACATTATATCAAACCAAGACTATCCTGCACACCCAGCATATATCACAGGATGAACTGTTGTCTATAGTTGCCTTCTACAGCTCAGTTACAAGCAGAACCAAAGGCCTAACTCAGCTGCATACAAATACTAGCCAGAGCTTGATATAAGCACAGCAATGGCATACAAGAACTGGACAAATCATTATGCCTGTTTAACAGTGAAAAATCACTCTGCAAAGAAATGAGACATTCTCAAGCAGTCAAAACTTGCTTTGTAAAATCCTGTTAAGCTGCAGCAGGTTAGAAAGAGTGGGGCCCCGAACCGCAAACTTCATTTGGTCAAGGCCACACGAAGAAATATTTCTTTGGTTTTACAGAAATGACCAATGAAAAAACTCTCACAACAGCACATCATTCACAGAAGCCTACAGAAAAAATATTAGAATGTAATTTCAAAAATTGATGCCAAATTGAAGCTGCTGCGCATATACACTCTGTTTCTCACCATCAGTGACCTTTGATGCAGTAAATATTTTGGGGTTTGTATACAAATTACTGATGACAATGTAACATTGGGGACTGCAGTGTTAAAGAAATGAAGGAAGAGGATGGAAACACCCAGTAGGCATAAACATGCAAAAATCAGCAGACTGAAATACATATGTTTCTTTCAAGTGACATTGCTTACTGCACACATATAGGAAAGTGATGAATTACTCTCCAGAGAAAAGTAAAAATGTACCTATTCCCTTACCTGGTAACCTTCAGTCTTCTTTTGGCACCATTTCAACAGAGCATTCCTCTTTGAACCACCATACTCCCGAGCCAGGGCTGCCAGTGGGTCCTTCCTCTCCACACTAATTTGGGGGGAAGCATAACGGAGTAGAAGATAAATATGCTTTAAGTCTCTTATTTTTTACCAGTGTGTAAATAATATCTGTATGACAAAGCAGAATGGCAGCACAGAACCTAAATGTAAACCAAACTGTAATAGGTTTCAGAGCTTGCATTCTATATTTGCCTTTATATGAGACAAATTCAGTTTGTATCACTGCATACAAAGAGCCGAAAAAATAGCAGCCTATGGATACTCGATTGCATGTGTTAACCTAGCATTTCTGCTATTATTTTCATCAGCTTTACTTAAAATTTTCAAGTAACATCTTTGCTTTACATATTGAGAACCAGGATTTAGGCTGTAGAACTGAAAGAAACTATCTAAAGAATCTGTAACAGCAAATTCACATCCAATTGAGCTGCTGCAGAAAGAGTTCTTGAATAAAATGAAAAATCTCAAAGCTGTATTGCAGTCACGGCCTTGAGGACAGCTAAAAGGCCAACAATAAAAACACCCACACTGTCTCCGCCCTACAGCTTCTACTGTTGGAAATAATGGTGGAGATCAGAGGAAAATACATGGTTTTTTTCAAGACAGAAGAAAATTATGTGTCCAGCTTCCCCTTAGACCTCAAAGCTTTTAGTTTTTGACTCACCACAACATGCAAAGCTACAATAGGATAATGAGGGTTCATCACTCGTACACATAATGAAATTCTTATATACAACTTAGCGGCTCCTAAAACCTTGCTATCCTAATTTTGTCATGATTGCTTATCTTACAGATAATTGTGGTCATTATAATCTGAATTTTGATATCTGGATCTGACACAGCCTGGTAATTCTGAACTGGACAGACCAGCCAGCAGAGTTTCCACTGGAGACAGGGGTCCACCAGATTAAAACATTCATCTTCATGCCAGGTAATGCTGACAATCTTTCCAGTGTGCCGTTTTTCCCAGGAAACTGAGTTGGTACCTGAGTTTGCTTTGGGGTTTCAAGCTGCTAGGGGTAGAGGTAAGCATTCTGCTGCTGAAGGCCATAGGGGGTTTGCTCAGGGATTCCAGGGAGGGGCTTTTACGGAGGTAATGGTCTGGTTTCAGCTCTTCATTTCTCCCCTTCAGAAGGTCTGTGGGAATTAAAAAAAAGCTGTCAGTTTGCAGTCTGAGGAATTTGATTAATCACTGTCCTGCCACCCAGCACACAATATGTAGTCTGTTGTTTTGATTCTAAACAAATGTACTCATTTGTTCATTAAACACACATGGGGCTAGGAAACCTTGAGCAGATTAGAGGTGATCATAACAAGGAACGGCTTTGATGATTTCAACAGTACAGACTGCCTGGTTTCCTGTGATTGATACTCCTGCTGGGGGGTAGGGGCCTCAGGTGAATGAGGGGAAATACCAAAATCTACAGTCTTAAAGGTTCAAAAGCTGATCACCAGATATCTTCACCAGATGACTGACCAGCCCTAGCACAATAATTTCTTTTCTGCCATTAGCAGACTTGTAACAAGAAAGCCTCTTGTCTCCTGAATACAACCCAGCTCAAGGCAGCAGTAAAATGCACTTATTATCACATGATGCTTGGCATCCTATCTGACAACTTTGAGAAGTCTCAAGATATTCGTAGCAGATGCATCTATATTTTTATTACACTTATTACTTATTTTTATAACATATATTTTATGGGATATATTTATAGATATGTGTGTATATATATATGAATAAAATAAAATCAACAAAATTAGTAGCCATAGTATCCAATGTTGATAGGTTTTTGGAGAGAAGCCAGAGAGATCACAGAAATCAAATTATCTCCCCATGCATATCAATCATGAGGTAGAGCAATGTACAACGCAGGGAAAGCTGACCGCTTCATTTATGTAGACAAACTGTCAACAAGCCAGGATCTACAGCCAGCACGCTATGAGCTATTATCAAAAATGAACCGAATGTGGAACACAACTTTTTCTCCTCCTTTTCAGTTACCTCCCTATGTTAATTAGCAACTAATGCTGAATCACCTAGAGGATCTCAGCTTCAGCAAAGGCTAGTATCACTGAATCAGTCCTAAATTTCTTTTCAGCAGTAGCTGGGGTGTGTGCATCAGCAGTTGCCAGATAAGCACATCCTTCCAACAGGCATGCAGCTGCCCTCGCTTTGGCTCCTGAATATCGTACAACTACACCAGCATTCGTAGCTGCTGAGAGCTATGGGCATTTCTGCACCTTCTTTCCACAGCATAAAGGGCTGCTAAGTTCCTATCTATTAAGAAGTCCAGATGGAAAAGGACAGAATCCAGTCCCAGGAGACTCTCTCCTTTCCAGCAGCTTGGCTGTTGGCAGAGCTTTGTTGCATTGCATTGCATACACCTTGCTCCGTCAGGGTCATCCTTCCTTCGACTCACCTGTCCCTTCTTTGCATGCACCTTGAAGCCATTACAAGAAATAGCACACAGCATACTCTTAAAAATTAAGTCTTTTTGTTGGTTTTCCACTATATATTCCAAACATGTATGACTCTTCCAGCTCCTCATAAAGTTGGATTTATGGGAAATTCCCTCAAATTTAAATAGCCACACCAATCAGACAGGCAACCAATGAATGATTCTTGGGACCATTTTAAATTTAAGAACATTCCACTTAGAGAAACAGATCTACTGCAAAAAGCATATCTGAAACATTATGAAGAGGAATGTAGGTTTCTCACTAATTTATAAGGATGGCAAAAAAAAAAAGCGCACTGTCAAATTGTCATTAACATAATTGGACTGGCTAATGGCATGGTCTAATTAGGAAGTGCTGTGCCAATCATTCAGGATGCATTCATGCAGGGCACAGAAAAAAGGAAGAAGGAATGATCCCAGATAGGTATAAAGGCTATTAGGAAGCCTATAAAGGAAGCATCTAGGTGGACAGAAAAGAGGGAGAAGACGAGGGCATATTAGGAGTCATTTGGAAAGACAAACAGGATAATAATCGTATGAAAAATATGCAACGCGATTAAGGAAAATCACATTATGTTAGCGCTATCTATTTGCACTATTTAAAGAAACCTTGTGGTTACCGGCTTGAATTATACAGTAGTGCCTGAAGTGGTGCAAGTTAACAGCATCCAGTTTTGTACTTTGAGTCTCACTTGCATGAGTAATATACTTCCTTTGACTTATTTCTGGCTGCTAGAAACTCCAGGACAGAACCGGTAAACCTCTGATTCTAAATGAAAAGATCATAGCCAAAGATCAGCTCTCTCTGCAAAGTAATCCATTCTCCTCTCCAACGATGTAACATTTGGGTCATATTAAGGACATCACAGAACCCTGCTGTGATACCGGTCAGATGGAATCAGCCAGAAGATTATTATTATGAAGACTACTTCACTCTGAATTTCCTTGGGGATATTTTTTAATTCAGCGCTGTTTGCATAGGGCTTGGATCAACTGCCTTCTAGGATTATTTAGATTGGAACCAGAGCTATTACAACTTTACAGTGAGTAAGCCTTTGCTATGGATTATTGGAACTAAATTAAACCCAGGTACAAAGAGAAGCTATAAATACAGGAACTTGTTAGATAAGGAACCATAAATTTTTACCACACAATGGCTAATAAAATATCTGTTGATTTCAACACATTTTCACAGAACAATTGTCTATGGGTAATAACAGTAATTATCCATGGCCTGAAGTGGGATATTTATTATTAAGGACTGGCATTATATTACACAGTTGACAGATGACTTCACTCTACAGTAAACTGGTAGAGATTAAAAAGGTCTTATGTTCTGTTTAGGATCATTGTATACTCTCATGCAAGACATTTTCTGGAAACCAACTGATACAAATAAACTCTGTCTGTTCCACTGATAATTTCTGCTTGCTTACCATTTACTCCTGCAGGAGAAGCCAGTACCATAGACAAGATGTTATTTGTTTATGCTGCCATCTACCCTATAACCTGTTTTGCTGTTCAGATCCAGTATGTCTTCATTTTTGAATGATGGAAGGGGAAGCTTAGCAGATTATCTGAAGAGTCTAAAAATGAAGACAGGTTCTAATTTCTCTCCTGTACTAGCAAACTATTGCAGAAAATCCAGTCTACCAATGAAGAAGTTGTGACTGATTTTTTTTTTGTCCCTCCCTGCAGTTTCACTGAGGTTTCACTACAGGAATATAATATTTCATCTGTCCTTAAAAATTCAATAATCTGTTGTTACTAGCTTTGATTCCAATGGGACAACTACGTTCAGGACTAGATAATCAGAAAAATAGGCCCAGAGAAAATGGGAAACAAACACTAGTAGAAAAGAATATTAAATGACAAGAGAACAAAAGCAAAGTGTGAAATAAAAACAAACGCATCTCTTGAGAGCTCTCAAAACAAACTATTTCGAGCCCAAATATGACTGCTCCTAAAACAGCCACATCAGTATCTGAAATGTTTGATGTATTTCAAATGAAGCTCAATTTAAAAACAAATAAACCCTGAAAAGACAGTGCTTTGGACTTTTTCCAGATACATACATGTTGAACAAAATCCAATCCTCTCCAGTTCCACAGCATGGATTAGAGAGGTGCCATGGATACTTCGGAATAAAGAAGGCAAGCTTGTGTTGGCAAACCATAATAAATCAGCTATTTTTTAGTTTTCTAAGGCTATGATCAAGATGGGAATGGAAACACAACATAATTAATAAGCTCTCTAAAATAAAGACTCTGAAGACACTTTTTCATGTTTCCTTTGACCATATGAGAAGAAGAAAAATGGCCCAGGCAGAGGCCAACAGTTAAAAACAAGCTTTTGTTAGTAAAAAGAGGCAACATTTTTACATTTACTGCAACTTACCTGCAAGAGGAAGGTCTGAAAGATCTGCGTGTCTGGCAATGCCCTTGCTGGCTGGCTTGGCATTATTATAAACAGAATGCCTCTGTGAAACAAACAAATGTACAAAAGAGAATTAAAAAAAATACTAGCCATCATGCTTATATAGGCAAGCAGAAAGAAGCGTTGTTTCTGCTATCTCAAGATCACAAAGCAGATACAGAAACCTTTCAACAAGGTATCAGCTGTACCTAGAGCTGGATAAATGGTCGTGAAAAATAAAAAGACAAAGGGACAATGTTTTTAGCTAGTAACACATTGGTTCCTGAACTATTTCACATTTCTATTTGCACCATTTTTTTCTCTTGCCAAACATAATCTAGTGTCACAAACCCAAAGTAAGAATGCCTGTTCCTAACCCTGCCTCTGTTCCCAGCACCCTGAACGATAAGTCAGGATTCTTGTTTCTGCAGCCTGAGCACCAGTATTCAGCATTAATACCCCCTCAGCCAGGCATTAATAGAAGGTTCCCAGACCTCTGTCTAATCCCATTCCTTAAACTTCCTTTGCTGATTCTTTGAAGGAAATGTGCTCACATGTTTGTTAAGTAGTCTTTCAAAGTCATCTGATTCTTCAGAACACTCACCTAAACACCCTAACCTTGCAACTGTTTTTAACTCAGATTCAGAGAGGAATGTCCCGTTTTAAGTCCAGTGACCACCCAGTCAAAAAACATACAATGGCTTCTCTAGCCTAGAAAGGTTAGCAGACTGACGGTATGCCACCTTCAGCATATGTGGAAATCAGGAAGCACAGTGCATTTGCTTCTCCATCATTCACAAAAGCAGTATTTCCAATAACATTGCACCACAGATTTGAAAATTGCTAACAGAAAGTTAATTAACTGGTGCAGTGACATAAGTAGTACTATATTCCAGAACAATTATGCTTCAGGAGGAAAAAAACCTAAAGTCTAAGAGCCCTTCATTCAGCACTGTATGAACTTACTGGATAACTGGGAGCATACAACTTAGAACCTTATCCCGTGTCTCTGAACTCACATGCCAGCTACCTAGTTTAGTTTGATGTTTCTTGTAACTCACTCCCAATAATTGAAACCTATTTTCTGGTCAACAGTGATTAAAGTTCAGAATTGTATTCCAAAGAGTTCACATCCGTCCACTGAGACCTCTAAGCTGAAGTCAAAGACAAACTCACTTTGATCCTTTTTGTTAGTACTACAGTATTTGATGTTTCACAGCAAATAAACAGATGAGTTTCCCCTTCCCCTTGTCAACATATGCATGTTGGCATGCTGAAGCTATGTCATGCTGTAGCAAACACTGCATCTACCCATGTTAAAACTACAAGGATGGAAAGAGCTCCTTGTACCTGCATGGGGGAAACAGCAGCAGCTGGGGCTGTCCTCACTGGAATTCCACTTAGAGGGCTCCTGGGGACCTTGTGAACTGTGATATTTTGTCCAGTGCTACCTGCAAGGAAAAACGTGGAAACATTTGAATTTCCAACTCAACTAGCTCCCTCTTGTCAGAACAGGGAACCACTGGTATAGTTGACACAGATACTATTTATGTAACAAGCACAGACAGAGAATATCCATTAAGAAGCAAGAAGGCAAAAATTACATGTTCACTGCTAGAAAAATTTTTTACTACAAAATACAGTGTTCAAATACCTGAGCATCCTAAATCAAATGATTTTATCAGTGACTTCACAGTGGCAGCAGATTCTGATGGTGTGGGAGATGCTCTGCTAATGCAGACTCCTTGCCAGCGGTTGGTTGTATCTGTCTCTAGAGATTCTACCTCTTCAGCTGTCAGCCTGCAAAGCAGAAATCAGATCAAACTCAGGGGCAACAGGAAGCGCAAGCAGAAATTAGAGGTCTTTATATGTAGTAAGGCAAATCTAACAATGTACATCTTTTATCGTAATGCCCAGAACATGGACCACTCATTAGAATGTTCATGTTCTTTTCCTGGAGTGCCTGGCAAACATTAAATCATTGAGTCTAACAAACTTTTCTGCACTGTTAACCATACCATTTCCATTCCCCATCCTCACACAGGATGAAGGATTATCATAGAAAAAGGCAGTTTGATGAGACTTGTGAGTAATCATCAATAGCTACCTGAAGATGGGCTTTCAATACAGCACAGGGGCCAAGGGGTTACTGTGGTCCTCAGTGTATAATGAGGAAAGTAACCAAAAGAGAAAGATGTTAATTTACACTCTATGTTTTTAATTGGTGTGACCACTGCTGGAGTAATTGTTACCAGTCAAAATGCCATAACTGAAAATAAAATAAGTAATTGGACAGCGTTCAGATAAGAGCCACAAAAATTAAACCAGAAAATATACCTCATAACGAAAAACTTTGGAAACTCAACTCTTACAGCTTATCAGCAGGGACACCTGCTGAACAAGTAAACCCTCAATCACAATCCATGAGCAGTTATATAGGGAATAAAACTGTTAAGTGCTTCATCCAAGCAGACACAAGAATACCAAAACTCAATGGCTGAATGGCTGGAATGTAGATAGACAAACTCAAAATAGAAATAAGGCTCATGTTTTAACAGAAAAGATCATCAAATTACTCCACTGAAAAGAAATTTTTAAGTCAAGATTAGGTGTTGGACTTACAGGAGTTAGTACAGGGAAGTCCACAGCTGCGTTAAAACAGCAAATGTAATCATACAGTGTAACTGTTGCTTCTAGTCATGCATTTTATGGATCTGGCTGACATTGCTTAGCACTGACACTGTACTTACCCAGTAGCTCTCAGGTAGAGTTCGAGTGTAATTACCTAGCTTTAGTTTAGGAAACCTACAATTACATAGCAAAGTCTAGTCACATAAAAAGAGAGTATTTATACATTACTTTCCTGATCTCCTAGCTACTTAAGAAACGTGTGCTAATCTGCAGGTTCTGAGGTATCATCACTTTTCCCTACTTTTTAGTATGGCAGGCACCAAGAGCTACATGAATACAAAAGCAGGAATTATTTCATAAGAAGGCTGGAGAGCTCCATCCAGAAAGTGCCTATAGGGTTGAACAACTTCTGCCGAGCTAAAAATAGGAGTCAGAGTCTTTTTCCTTTCCCTTTTGGCATCACAGTCTACAAAATACAAGGGGCTAAAGGGTGTCAATGAATAAGAGAATAAGAGTGACTCATGTTTCTATTTTTGGCAGAGTTAAGGAGGTGCTGTCTTTAAGCACACATTGGCTATTTCTTTGCTAATTCATTCAAGCTCCTTGTATGCCAGGGGAGCCTGCAGAGGCAGATGGCTAGAGAAAAAGCCATTTCAGTTCCATTCTCCATTTAATCCAATAAGGAGGAAAGGCAGATTGGGCAAGATTCACCGAGCTCTGAGGGAGCCAGTGTTTTGCTAACTTTAAGTTCTACCCTTCACTTTTATTTCTGTGGCTTCATAAAGCATAAAAACCAAATCAACAGGTGATAGCATCTGCACTTTAGTTATACAAAACCACAAAAGCTAAACGAGTCTTGCTTCTAGTAAAGTATGGATGAAGGATAGATTTCTGCCTTAAGATACGAAGCCACCCAATGCAATCCATTACACTTTCAAGAATTAAATAGGCCACTATGCAAGAGTTCTGTCTAGTTATCCGAGTAACAAGGGCATACACCAGGTTTGTGGAGTATTATCAGCGTAAGAAAGGAACAGTAAATGCCTGTAGGCCAACTGGCAATCTCGAGAACAAAGCAAGTCAGAGGCATGCTCTAGGCAGCCATCACTTCATCGGTTAGGATTTAACTCTGAGAACAGCTCAAACCCCACAGACTAGTCTCCTCAGTCTAGCCTTTGATTGCAAAAGGATGCAAACATGTTAAATAATGTTAGAGTAACTAGACCAGCCCATACTCCATGCCACAGAAAAGTCCATTGAGAAATCACATGCCATTATTTGGTCATTGTACAGAGTAATTATAAAGATTCAAGTGCTGGAGCTACTACCGGTTCCAATTTTGTTAGGATGCTTCCTGTAATATTTGTAATAGGCTTCTAAACGTACCCTGAAACAACCTCCTAGATTAAACACAATCACATCAGAAAACTGAGGCCTCTCATGCTGCAAACCTTGGCATGAAAGGTAGGAAGAACAGTGCCGAGACCTATTTGCTTCAACTAAAACCACACATGCCAGGCAACAAGCAATGGAGAGTTATGAAACTTGGTGAGTACCTTCCATTTTTAAAGAGAAAGATCTGTATGATAAGGGGATGCATGTATGTGTACATATATGGGTTTCTTAATAGAGAAGCAGAAGAGTGGGAGCTTAACTTGCAGTAGCAAGATAATTCAGGAGGACAGTATAGAACATGACTTAGAAAGATTAATGACAAGCCACAACTTCAAACCAAAAATGACCCCTTGTGCACAGAATTTATTCAGCTTAGTATAGCTTAGGCCATCCAAGACGACTAAGCAAGCTTTGCTACAAAAAGGATGGATTTGAACAAAATGTCATCTACTGCTGTATGCTTTCCTTGAAACGAGAATGAATGGTTTACATAGATAAATGCTGCAAGTGCAGCTGGCTTAAGTGGAGCAGCTCCAGGAGGAAGCAGAGCACTTTAGCCACAAAGGAATTAAAACGTGCAGTCCTTTTCACAAAACCACTGCCTGGTTTCATTCATTCATCGATGAGAGAAGTAGATGCAGTAAGCTTTTCTCTAATGGCAAGAGTTAGGCTCCTTGTTTTCTAGGTTTGGAATATGTGGACAACAGACCACCAACAAGGTGCAAGTCTTTCTGTGCTTAATGTATAGATTTTGGCAACAACAGCCTTCGTGTGTTTGTGAAATTTCTAAACTGCTCCAATGACCTCTTCGTTACAGGTGGCCTAGGACCACAGAACCATGTTTTCAGAAATCATTACTCTGCAATCCAGTCTTTGACACAGTTCCTGTCATTGTTGTGAATCCTCCTGAACTCCAAGGAACACAAAGAAGAGACACACAGCTATTGATGAACAGAACAGAAGAGAGGCCAAGGGCAGGCAGCAGACAATTCCAGACACTTAAACATTTATTTGGCACTTCAGTATGTATTTCTTAAACAAAAAAACCAACATTCAACAGCTGCCAGCACAGAAAAGAAAGGCAACACAAGTGTGCATATATGCATACACTTCAGTAGCACGGCACAAAGGTGAAGGCCATGCCAAAGCCAGGACATCGTGTGGAATTCTCTACTAGCTCAGCCTGCTCTGAGACCAGGCCCTTGCTAGGTCTTCACATCCAGGAGGAAAGGACAGGAATCCCACAGCCAAGACATGAAATTCCAGTCCTGGAATGAGTCCTGATGATCTCCTGGTAGAGATGGTGACTTCTGAGTTCCTCCTTAGCATCCAAGTAAAGCTCTCTCCAGGTGTCTCCAGTTGCAAAGCTGAACTTCAGCAAGTTCTCCCTGATCATCATATACTTCACCTGAGTTAAGGGCATGAAAGACTCCTTTCTGAGAGGATGTTTACTAGGGGCTTGATACATTCATTTCTCTTCCTTCCCATTTCTCCATGTGCAATTCTCACAGGCAGGACAAACCTCGCATGGGACATTCTCTGTGAAAGTCATAGCAGGACATGCTCCTTGGGCACCACCCTGCTTCCTAACAGACACCAAGTCAGACATGCCACCCAGTGGCGAGTGCCTTGTCAATACAATATTAAAAATCCAAAACCATCAAAGCAGCTGATACTGAATAAATAACTTCATATTTCCATTCAGTTTTCCTGCTGGATTTCAGTAACCTACCGCTCAAGTTTGTGTGTATATGTATACATACTGATCTGTAGGCATACATGTATTTAGACACACAGAGATAGATCTATGAATATAATACTATATGGAGAACTCATAATGTGTATGCTCATTAAATTTTACAAGTTAGACATACACACTCAGTTTTATTTTTTGCTTAAGCTTAAAATGGCATGTTTGAATTTCTGTTTCAGGGCAAATACCCCCATCCCTCCAAAAAAGCCCTCAGTTATTTCAGTTCCCCAAATATCTCTGATTACTTCTTATGGCCTAGTTGGCTTTAAACGAATTCAGAACTTTTTCCGCCTCATGGAGTCTTCTGAAGAGAGAAGCCTTCTGAAACAAAGAAATAGGCTCTTGCCCATGGGGAAGAGGTGGACCCCAGCAGCATTCACACTTTGCGATACACTTGACTTTTGCAGAGCAATAAAAAACTGGAGGTGCTCTCTCGAATTGAAACTTCCCTTTTTCAGCTGCAAGTTGAAGGTATGTCCTGAAGTGTCTCATAGGCCTGGCTATGCATCCATTCAGGGCTGTGTTAGCTGGTAGAGATCAGGCACCTATGGAGATACAGACAACAATCAGGGAAGTTATAGGAAGCAATACAATGCCCATCCTGAGGTACAGCACTCTATTTTACAGTTAATCATCCCATCATCACTAAATAAAGGGGAGAGGGGAAAGTGCTGATGGTGTTGCTAGGACAGTTGAAGGAGTGCCTTAACACTCCACTAACTCAGCTTTGCGATGTGATAAGCAAACAACAATACAAAAGAAAAAATATTGATGTTGCTCAGATAGGAAGAAATTAAGTATTTAAAGCCAGGGAACCAATTTCAAAGGACAGGGATGGTAGTGTTCCTGGCTCTCCTCTCTTCTAATCATTTAGGACTATCAATTCAAAACGGGTACATGAACACACCCAGGCAACTAGAGTTGCTCTACCTCAGTCAGCTTTTCTGTTTCAGGGTCCTTACACCAAAGGGGATGGAATAATCTCCATTCAGTGGAAAAAAAACCCCAAACAAAAACAACAAAAAACCGAAAACAAAAACAAAAAAAAGCACAAAACCCAACCCCCCCCCCCCCCCCCCAACTCCCGCAACTCTGAGGAGTCATTAACTACAGCAAACAAACAATACTTCAAGGACCCTGCTCTGACATTCTAGTTTGCTTACTTTCAGTGAGAGCAAAATGAACTATCAAGCCTCTATAAGACAGAACAGCTGCAAAACACAGGCACAAATGAGCAGCACATCAGCACATACAGACTGACAGCAGGGTTTAATACACAGAGAGTACAAGCTTATTTCCAGGAGAAAAAGCATGTAACACTGCCATGCTGTGGCATTTGAGACTTTAGGAGGAAGAACAGAAGCAAATTAGTGGGATACATCACAATCTTCACTTTAGGCTTCCGTTTGAAGATTTGGTTAATTTTTTTTATTATTCTAAGAAGTCGCTCATTTAATTACAGATATAATTTCTCTGTTTACCGAGTACTACTCCCAGCCCAACTGCCTTCCCTCCGTGTTCTTGGTTCAAGGCACATAATGTTATAGTGCCAAAATAATTTTGCAAACTTGAAGGGAAAGAGTCAAAGCAATACCTTGAAACTTTCACTGCTGCTAAAAACAGTGTACTGCCAGAAAGGCTTGGAAATGGGTGTGTAATGAAGCCAAAAAGAGCCGTCCATAATTTGGGTACTTTCAGCAATAACTTCCTTCCTTTGTGTTACAAACCCAATGTAGTATTTCTCTTCACCACTTCAATATTTGATCTTAAAACAGCTACAAAAATGAATTTATTTCCAAGGTGAGTGCTCTGAAAAGATGAAACTTGCTACAGGATCATAGAATAATTCAGGTTGGAAGGAACCTCAGAAAGTCACCTAGTCATCCTGCTCAAAGCAGGGCCAGCTATGAGGTCAGACCAGGTTACTCAGGGTCTTATCACGTCTGGTCTTGAAAACCTCCAAGGATGGAGACTATATAATTACGATTTCCACCACCTGCGAGGAGACAGTTACACAACAGTGGATTGTAAGCTTTTGCGGTTTACTGCAGAGAAATAATATTAATTAGGATGTAAAATATCATAGAAGACTGTCTGAAACATGGGTTAATCAATTTGTAGGTTTCAATCTGTACTAACGTGGGATAAGTTAAATCCTCTCTTCCTTATTCCATTTGTTTGATGCTGGTCCAACCTCCCCCCAACATTCTTAGTCATAGAATTAGACATTTAATCTGTGTTAAAGATGCCTTTGGGAGGCTCTTACCTTCATTCAGATGAACTCTGATGACCTCATCAGGATTTTTTCTGCAAGTTCTTTGGCTGTTCCTGAACCAAAAATGACTTTTTGTCTCATTAGAAGAATGTAACGGTGAAATCAAACTTGGAGGCAGGAACTCAGGCAGCCACAGGCAAACATTAAAATGGCAGGATGTTGTAGGAGATAAATTGGCTTCAAGATCAATTTATGAGGTGGAGTCTAATGACCCTCAAGAGATGGCTGAGATTTTGCCAAAAACCTTTGAGTAGCAAGCTATTTGGAAGGTACATTTTCCAATCAGACCTTAAAAATCAGACAGGAAACTTTCACTAGGGAGGGTCAGATATTCAGCTCAATGCACAGCTGCTCGGCATGAGCAAATATGAGGAATACTTTATAGACTGCATTAAGGTATCATGCTACAAAACTGTTTCCACCACTGCTGAGCGTGTATTAAAAGTCACCATGGGTACCAAAATCTACTGCTGATTCTGAGCAGTAGCATTTGTGAAAGCTGCTAAAAGCAACAATGATAATATCCCCAGAACCTTCTGGGTGAAAGAAGCTGAGGTGCTGGGGAAGATAGCGACCTCAGGAATGCAAAAATAACTGGGAGTGTAGAACTGGCTCTCAGCAGGAGCTCTGGCGACTTCAAGGATTTGTTTTATAGGTCAGTACAGTTTTAAAATTTCAGTGCTTAGCTGTTGATCACTGCTTTGTTTAGACAATGCCTTACGTAGGCATCATTACCTTCTCCATACCACTCAGAACAGAAATTTTACATTCTCTGCATGGACACTGTGAGTCAAATCAGTTATACTTAAATTGACAAATACAAAATTTGGTCTCAACACCTGTCTTTGAAAGAGAATAAATATTGCCCACTGCAAACAGTATATCCGGCTCCATGACCAACGTAATACTCAAAGCAAGCTATACAGATAGTCAATATGATGCAGAGACAGACATATATCTATATGTATGTGAAAAGAGAAGGAGAGACAAATGCCAAAAACGACTTAATTAAATACGTGTCTGAATACCTCCTTCTGGAACTACATATGTATGGATTCTGGGGATCTAATTTCAAAAGCAGTATTTGCAGCTCAGGCTTCTTCTGCCAAAGAGCTGACAATACAGCCATGTTCCTTATACATAGAAGATAAATATCGCAGTTTGCAAATTAGCAGGTCATCTTTTATTCAATTTAACTATTATCAAACACATCTTCAGATTAAAAAAATAGAAGAATAACGAGGAGAAACTACAAGTATATGATTCCTAACCTTATATATGGACCCCACTCTAAACAAGAGAAATTTCATTAAGAACAAATTAGGAATGGAAACAGAGCCCAGAACTTAAGTACTGTCTGGTAATCATTTTGTCTGAATACATAGTCTGTAATAGCTTTTCTTTGCATCCACTGGGGACTCTGATAATGAAACTGGAGCTTAAACACATTCCTTTATTTTTCTGAAAAGAAGTACTTCTGTTCCTTCAATCCAGGAATTCTGATCCATACACCTCTGCACAAAAGCCCTCCCATCTTTTTACTTCCATCTACTGTACAGCTGCTGTGGAAACTCCTGAATGGAAAACAGTGAGCAAATATGTGCAACAAAGCTGGACTGTTACTCCACCTGAAAGAAGTGACAGGATTCACCGTGTTCCTGTGGCTATCCTACCAGTGGCCACAAAACTACTGGGAGAGAGATTAAATGGAAAAATCTAGAGGAGCAAAATTAATCTGGCACACGCTTTTGATAAACAGTACCACTGTTTGCGTTATTTTGTCTTTCTTTGTTCCCACTGTACAAATTTTCATCACTGCAGCTCTGCTGGGTCTTGTTTTACAGGTGGGTCCCTGCATAACAAAGTCACTTCTGGGCTAAATGCTAACCCACGCCACAGTCCAGACCATTTAAAACAACTAATCACATAACAGGTTTCAAATTAAGGATAGGAGATGTGAGATGAGGAATCCTAGTACTTGCATCGATCACTCAGCCAACACATATCAGACTTGCAGAACAAAGAAGTCCAGCTAGTCCTCATTTTAACTGGAACATACACAGTCCTTGACTCCTCTTAGGTTAAGTAGTTCTCTTCTGGATGTCCCATTGAATATATGTAGCCAGCCAAACTTTTCACAGATGGTTTAATACAGCTGCACAGAGAGTTATGAAGGCAATAAAACACAGCAGAACACCATATTGAGAACAAAGCTATAAGAGGATATCGGCAATTGTTATTAATATTTGCTGATTAAAACCTTTGTGGCCTAGTTGACAGAACTAGATCGCCAAAAAGAAAAAGAGGCACATCTTAGAATAAGAGACAACAAAATCCGTCAGAAGAGTTAAAAACAGACAACATGCACATCCAAGCCAATGAATAGTTATTGACAAAGCACTGTTTGCATGCATGTTAGCAGTCACAGACATCAGATCTTGGCCTTTGTAAGTAACCAACCTGTTGCTGCCCTTCACTTCATCCAGCTCCTTCTGCAGTCTGGCACTCTTCTCCTCTTCCTCCTGAAGCTTCCTCTTTACCACACGGAGCTCCTGCTGAGCTTCACACTTAATATCATTGGCTACAACCACTGCAGTCTGCAGATCAGCTTGAAAACGCCTCCACTCTTCCGTATCTTCCTAGAAAGAGCAATTAGAACCCCAAACTGTTTGATGTAAAAATGCACCTACTTGAGCTGACCACTTAAGTTATTGATCTCTCTTTCAGTGATCACAAGTGACCAGGATTTCACTACAATTTCAGGATGATGCCGAGGTCAAACTAAATACTTGCCTCTCTACACAGGACTGACGAGATTGACGAAGAGGAAACTGACGCTAAGCTCTCCCCTCCAATACAAAAAGTACGATCAAAGTTCCTCCTATAGCTATTGATCATTCAGACTTGTGATACCACTACAAGCACTGCTGCTGAAAAGAGCACGTTGCTACTGATGATTCATGAAGCAGGAACGCTGTTCCATAGTAGCAGAAGTTCATAGGTAGAAAAAGCAAAAGTAATTTGCAAAGGATGTATTATATTTTTCCTTCACGGGCAAAGAAACAACTAGAAATAAGTGAAGAGGATGGAGAATGAAAGGATATAGAAAGAACTTTTTACAATTGTTCTACAAAAATACAATGCTCCTCTCAAATCCAGTACTGCAATCCAAGCTCAGCTTAGCTTTGTTATGGAGTCTAAGCCTTACCTTCATTTGCTTAGTCAGAGCTTTCAGCTGTCTCTCTGTATCTTGTTTTTGTTCTTCCAGCTTCATTGCTTTACCTAGGAACAGTAAAAAATGGAAAATACTATTAAACACACAAAGGCAAAGGTGAAAAGTGAAAATGGGAAGGCAGAGCAGCCTATTTGGTTTTGCTTCTAGTAATGACACTAAATAGACTAAACTGAAATTAAGACACTCTGTCAATGGATCAGGAATGGAATCAACAGCAGACTTGTTACTCAAACATCTCTGAAATAGGTCATTATTTTGAGGCATTAAACCAGACTTTTAAATTTACAGAATCACATGTGCAGGATCACTTAGTACACACACCCCTGGAACACTCGACGTAACACTGGTAAGCGAAATGTGCCACTCATTCCACCAGGTGGCAGCTCCCCTTCCACAACTCGACAGCAACTTCGACTTTACAGCTCTTACTAGTGCTTTTCCCTAAAAGCTCTTTAAAAGGCCAATAATTCCAGCTTCTAGAACAGGCAATACACCCTTCGCTGAAGCATGAGGCTTGGAGACTGTCTCTAATATTATTGCTGTAGCACTAACTGTTAAGATAGTGACTTCTGTGCACGAACAGAAAGGATTGGCCAAAATTGGAATACTTCTAAAGTGAGGCTTTTGTCACACGTATCAAGACATGCCTCCTCCTCCCTACTGCAGCCATAACTAAGCCCCCTGAATAAGGTCACTTAAATCCTTTTTTCAGCTCCACCTACTTTCTAGGTCACTGATGAGCTGGTTATTGTGAAGTTTTATAGCACGATGTTGTTCCACCTGGTCCTCCAACTCGAAAATGGTCTCTTTCAGGTTTTTTATATCTGCTTCATTCTCTGATGTTTTTTCCTGCAGCTTCTGGCTGGTTCTGCTCAGTTGCTCAGCCTGCCGGTCACACAACTCTTTCAGCTGACCACACTCAGTCTCAGCCTGGAAGGGAAGAAAGCAAGCTGCAAGTCTGTCTTTATTTCTTAAGAGATATCATGCATTAGAGCATGCATAGGCATCTCATAGACTTAAGAACTGAACCTGTGTTCTCAGCATTGTATAAACTGAGTTTCAATGCGAATGAGACGGTTTCAGGAAACATACATGAGCTATGAATGTCAGTTTTCTTTCCTGGTAATGAGGATAATAAAACAAGATGCTATAAAGGAAATTAAATTTTCTATATGATGACCATAATTCAAAACCAATCTCTGCAGGTAATGAACAGAGAGGAATTATATTCCTGGAAAGCTCCACATCTGTTTATATGTCACATTATGAGAGTGATATCACTGCCTTAGGGCCAAGACAACAATTAGTTCATCCACATTAACAATCTTGCTGCTTTTACTATGTGCATTTTCAATGGATTGTGAAAACATATGTAGTGGAGCTAGCTACTGCAGATAAGTGTATTTCTGGATATAGGACATCTGGAATTACTGAAGGGGAATCTGCTGCACTTCAGGTTGTTGGCTCAGGCCCACAGATCAATGCTTCCAGGTTTGGGGGAAGATCTCCGAGTATGGACAAATTATTCAGTGAGCAGCACTGGCACAGCCTGACTGAAGGGCAGCCTTACAGAAGCCTGTGGTCTTGTTTGGGTGTCACAAAGAGCCAATGATTCAAAACAGCTTAATTCGAGGGAAAGGAAGAGTAAAAAGGAGGAAACCTGTGGTTTCCAAACCAAGCAATAAAAGTTTGGTACAGAGTCTGAGCACTCAGCAGTTTTTCATTTATTCTTCATAAACTGCAGCTCCACTAAGCACTTGGGAGCTTCCTCTAGTAACTCCATTTGCTGTGGTCACCTATTTAAGCCGAAAGGACATCTGGATTTTCTAAATCGCTCAAATCATGGAGGTGCTTTTTGGCAATGCTCTCTTCCTCCGCAACTAGCCAATTTCACCATTCTTCTCATGATCCCTTCCCCACACAGGAAAGGCTGCACAAACAATCACTCTTTCTGCAGCGGTGGGACATAGTCACTGGCTTGTGCTTTATTAACACTTGTTCTACGATGCCTTGCATTGCAGCTCTCTTCCGAACATCCGGAATCACACAGAAAATAGAAACAGTAACTGACTTAAGCTTGCTTCCAGCAAAGCTACAAACTATCAAATGAAGCAGAGTAAAATTGTTCTAAAATAACTCAACTTTTTTTGCCGTAACTTTACCTATCCTAAAACAGAATACTTCTCAGTTTTGTAAAAATATTTTAGTTTTATGAAAATAATCTCATCTGGAGCTTGACCATGCATCATTAGTCATGTTGCTGTAAATACCAGCTTCTCTGAGCATTAGCTCATGTCCTTGTGTTCTCATTACCAATGACACCTATAGTTCACTACTAATTAATCATGATTACTTATTCAGAACTTAATATTTGCTCTAACTACTCATGCCCGTCTCTTCATCTGGATTACCAAGTGATTTTCACTAATATTTGTTCACATAACATCAAAGCAATATTTATTGACCTGTTCTTTGGTCCAATGTTGATAAACACAATTCTATTTACTAAAATAGTAAATTCTGCAGAAGATATTAGGGGAAATTAGCTTTGAATTTATAAACACAGCTATGCTAACAGTTATTCCTGGGAAAATATGTAGATAGCAGCAGAAAGAGAGACAATATCATATGATCCCACCTTCCATTCAAAACTAACTAATGTAATTTAAATCCTGGAAACTTATAATCAATAGCTCAATAACAATCTAAAGACCAACAATTACCTATTTATGGAAGGACAGATAAACAACCATTATATTTACAGCTGTTACTGCTTTACCTTAGCTAGCAGACCCTGAATGTGCTTCAGTTCACTGTTTGCCTTCAGCAGCTCTTGTTTAAGCTCAGTACAAGATGCTTCTAACTGATCCTTTTCTGCATGGGCTACTTTCAGCATCTCTTGCACCTCAGAATTGTCAGTAGTGCATCCCATCACGTTGATTTCTGCAGCCTTTTGTTTCTCGCTCTCTAACTGAGTTTTGAGAGAGCCATTCTCAATTTTTAGACCTTCTAAGGCAATTTTGCAGTCCTCCAGAGTTTTTGTCACTGTGCTGTTGCTCTCTTGTTCCACTTCTAGAAGTTTAAGCAGCTTCTCATTTTCTTCTCTCAGGCTTTTAATCACCTGCTGGGCGTCTTGATGCTCCCTTTCTAAGCTTCGTAGGCTGCTGGTTAACTGTTGCTGAATGTTAAGCAATTTCTCTCGTTCAAATTGTGCTTTTTCAAGAACTTCTGCACATTTCTGTTCCAGTTCAAGGACCTTCCCCTCCTGAGCTCTGCTTTCTTCATTCTTGGATCGCTCTTGGAGGAGAGTCATTAGCTTCTCATTTTCTTGGCTCAGCTGTTCTGCTCTGTCTCTATGCTGACGAAAGGAAGTCTCCAGGAGAGCTTTCTCTTCCACTAGCTTCTCATTTTCTGTTGTCAGCTCCTGCACCATTTGCTGTTGATCTGACAGCTCTTGCAAAGTGGCTTGTAATTCTTCTGCTGTGCTGTGGTGATTCTCTTCCATTTTTTGTATTCTCTCTGTAAGAGATGCAACAGAAAGGTCACTAATATTGTTTGGAGAACTTCCTGTAGTGGAGCATTTGGAACCTTTCAAATGGTTGCTGTTGGAGGATGTTGGCCTGGAAGGTACATCTGCTATATGTTCAAAATCAGATGCATCGGGTGACAAGGAAGCCTTAGTTACATCACTGCTGGAAGAACCTGAATTGCGCAGTGCACCCCCATTCACATGCTGCCTGTGCTCATCCATTTCACCTCTCGACACATTTTTTGATGGGCTTCCAAAACTGGATTCTTGGGTAGTTGGGGTTGGGAGGCTGCTGTCACCTCCACTGCTTGTTGTTGTGTCTGAGAGAGGAGAGTTCTCTAGATAAAGCAATTTCTCTTTCAAAACACGATTTTCTTCGCCCAGGCTAGCAAGCTCTTTTTGAAAAGTCCTGTTTTTTTCCTGAAGGGTCCGTATTAATGGATCTATGTCAACAGGTGATACTGTTTCTACATTTTGATTGCAAGCACCCATTCCTTCAGCGTTAAGTGACCCTTTCTCTTTGCATTTCTTCAATTCACAACGGAGTTTGGTAATTTCAGAATCTTTTGTCTTTGCTTCTGCCAGGAGTTCTTTAACCTGAGATTCCAGAACAGCCTTGTCACCAGTTTCATTCTCTTGCTTGGACTTGCTAGTGGGGCGCACGTGTTTGGTAGGTGTCGGTGTACCAGAAGAGGTGGGGCTGGGTTGTGTTTTCCTGGTATTGGCTTGACCACGCAATACAGCTCTCTCTCTGGATACAGATGATGATATTTCCCGGGGTGCTGGAATCCCTGTGCGCTTTGCAGCTGAAACTGTTCCTTCAAGAGAAAGAGATGAGGCAAACTGAGTTAGTTCATAAAGTAAACAAGTCACACAACAACAATGCTAAAGCCTAGAGCAGTCTTGGAAAAAACACCTGAGTGTTTGAATAGGTTTAGTCATGACTGAGTGTGTGGATTCATGTTTCAAAGGCTCGTATTATTTTGCATTTCTTCCTCTCCCACCCCCCGCAAAGGAACACAGTCTGCTGAACTTTTTCCCAGGGTAATAATATAATACGTAGATGCTGCAATGCATGAACTGCAACCCCCAATACCAGGATATTAATCATTTTAAAATAAAAATTCTTCACACTACACTTTGTGAAATGCTGAATTTAAACCTATTAATTTCTGGGGAAAAGTTCAGTGACTTAAGAAAAGATACCATCTTTGAAAAAAAATGTATGGTTATTACACATAAAACTAAGGTATTTGCATTATGCTCAGTTTATGCAGATCATCATAAAAAAGGTCTGTGAAATTCATGCTGACTGCGGATTCGGTGAAATACAAAACTCTGCCAGCACTTCTAACACTAAGACAATTGTGTTGCTGCAGCTTCTTGCAGAGATGGACGAGAGATTTTTCGTGTTATAAATTCCCATCCTCTTACAGAGGAAGAGCAAAAGGAGATTAGAAACTTGATGCTGTTCTGTTTGGTGGTTGTTGGTTTGGTTGGTTGTTTTTTTTCCCCCAACCAACTTAATGCAAAGCGTTATGTGATTACAAGGGAATAAAGTTTCCGAGTTGCTGATCTTCATCTTCCAAAGCACTCTCTTGGAATATGGGACCATGGGTACTGAAGAAACAGTAAGAGCCATCCTAACCATGAAAGCATTAACAAGCTGTTTAAAGAAAAGAAGCTGGTTCAAAGGGAGGTATTATATTCCACTACAAGTGGCAACACTATTAATTTAAGAAATTCCTGTTTTCAGGACCTTACTCAAAAGGAAAAGCCCTAAAGTACAGAGCCATAATGTTTTGGGATATGGTACAATGAAGAGATATTGTCTAATGTAGCCACATAAACAGGATGCAAGGGCCAGTTATGCAAACAGAAAGGGCTAGTGCGCCAGTGTTTGCAATAAAAACAAGTTCCAGGAGCACTCTGGGGGGAAATCCTAGAATCAATTACATCTCCCCACGTTTGGGAGGCTCTCTTTGCACATGTGCAGCACTCACAGAAAATCAAAAGGCAGTTAAGACCAAAGCGGGAGCGGACTCCCTGCCTTACAGAGCAAGCAACTTCATAACCCTCCCACAGCATTTTTCACACTGAGGAAATCTTGGTGCAGTGATGCACTGTCAGTAATGCAGGGCACTGAAGGGTTAATCTTACCACCACCCAGTTTGCTCAGCATCTCTTTTGAAGAATGCACTAGGTTTATAAACCCCACACAAACAGGACCCCCTCCTCCTCTCTCCCAAACAAACACACTCTGCAGCAGGCACAATAAACACCCAGAGACAAAGAGCAGCTGAAGAAAAGACCCCTGAACGCAGAGGGGCTGTGCTGGGAGGAGAGCACAGAAAGGGCTCTGTGATGGCAGGGGCACGATAAGGCCAGAAACAAAGGCTCCAGTGTTTATGGGAAGAGATAGCAGGGACAGTCTGGCTGGACAGCAAGCAGCCCACACAGCTTCATTTAGTCATCTACAGCTGGAGGCGCCAACATATCAAGGCAGCTCCCGGCTCCCCAGTGGAAAAGTGCAACGCAAGCAGAGATGGGAGTTTTTCCACTGCAACTTAAACGGCTGCTGGTGTGACTCCAGCCCTGAGAACTTGGAGAACTCATTTCACTTGTCAGAGGTGAAAGCCCCCGGCTCACTGCTCATCCCACTTCTTAACCCGAGGGCTTCCAACTGCCAAGATCTTGCCCCTGTAAACTGCACTCACACTGAGCTCGGCAGATGAGCAAAGCTTTTAATGTCGATGCAGCTAACACCGTAAGATGAAGGACAACAGGGAAATTGAATGGACCATGACGTGATACATCACTTCCAGCAGAGAAATACCAGCTGAGCACAGCTCCTCCTTCTTCAGAGGCAGAGGTTCATGTGGGGTGAACCCCAGGTGTCCAGGCAAGAGAGCACAAGGCCTTGTTTGAATGCATCGCTTGAACATACAGTAGGACAAGTGTCCAGAGTAGAGGAAGCAGTACTCACACAAGCTATAACCATACTACAGATTTAAGATGTAAAATACTTACTACAAATGGCCACAGATGTTCTTCGATGGAGCCTAAGGGGTGGATTTAAAGCCTTCTGTTATGTCCTGGACTTTTATTCAATCTGAAGGAGTTTTCTACTGTTATAACAAAATTTTATGACAAAGCAAGTGCCCCAAATAACTCATCTTTTTTTTTTTTTTTTTTTTTTGCAATGCCCAACCTAGTGCAATGACATGACTGTCATCTGGTCAGCACATGACTGGGTAGTGTTATATAAGTAGTGGGTAGTGCTGACGTATTATATACATTACAAGAAATAATGATGCTACTACACACTGGTAAAAATTGCATGGCACTGAGAAAACCACCTTTTTCTAAGAGGAAAGTAGCACTTCTGGTAGCAATGCCAGTGTGCTTCTAATCGCCACCAGATGACAACTGCAACATGATCCTGAGCAATGGAAGATGTATATACAAGGATAACAACTAAATATATTTAACTGGGATTGATTATCTGTACTTCACCAGTTTGACAACCAGTGCAGGCTCTGAGCTTACTCAACCTGTCCCACGTGTTTTGTAAAGAGTCCATGCTCTGTTGATTTGTTCTGCCATAAACCACGAAGCATTTACTATCGATCAATAACCATTAACCTACCTGTTTTTTTTTCAGGACGTAGAAGTGTTTATGTATTTTCCTCTCTCCACTCTCCGAAACAGTGCCATGTAATACTAAAAAGCCACAGAGAGCCCAGAAGAGAAATAGTTCCGAATGCATATGTATGTTGACTACAAAACACCAAAGCAAGTATAAGCACTACTTTAAAATTTATTTTACGGGCAACTCCCCCTCTGAATGACCTTGAAATTGAGCAGTGTAGCAGTTATAAATGGAACTGCCAGCCCCACAGCTGAGGCACCCACAATACAGGAACTGCATTTTGGGGTGTACAGTCACCGTGGTGATGTGATTAGCTCGGCACCCCACACTGGCTATGGGAGACTCCAGACAGACACATGCTTGCCAAGCTGCAGAACCCAATCTAGGGTTGATTTATGCTGTTGCTTAAAGTGGCTGGAATCACGCAGAATTTTACTTCCTAGAAAGTGCTGCTTGTTTTGAGCAGGGAAGAGAAAAAACAATCAATCAGCACTGCATTTCAAAGGAGACATTCCGGAAAAAAAAGCCCAAACGTTATCGAACATCTTTGGTCAAAATGGTGCTATGGCACCTCATTCCCGTTTTCACTGTTCATCCGCTCTGTCCAACTTGTCAGCTTAACTATTCTTCTGTCAACTTTGAACACAACCTCTTTCCCACTGTTCCACGTATCCAAGCTCAGGCTACCTCTGACCAACAGCATATTTCTCATTCCCTTTGCACCATACCTAACCTTCCATTCTCCCAGTCCCATACCCACTCTGCTACTGGGCTCAGCTTGCATTCTCCCACTTCAGAGGAACTGGGAATTACTCCTGAATTACTGCACTGAGAGTTATTGCCTGAAAACCTGTTTCGCTCAGACCGAGGTCACCTCATCAACATGTTCCTCACCTTGGCACCCAGTAAGAACTCCTCCATTTTCAGTACCAGCCATACTTTTCAGGTGTGAGTGATTAAACCTTAACATGTATATAGAGCTTATGATTTTCAAAGTGCTTTAAAATTAACAGCTATTTAACTCAAATCCTCTGAAACACATAATTGTTACCTCTAGGTTACAGGACAGGGAAGCAGAGAGAAATTAAATGCCTCACCCAAGGTCACAGCAAGTCAGTAAGGATTAGGACCCTGGAGCTCCTGGCTGGTGGCCTGCTGTGCAGCTTTATTTTTTGCACCACTTTCTGCCAGGGAATACTCACTGACTTTCCGCTGGTGTCAGAAACAAAGCTGGACTTTAATGAGATAAAAGTTGACCCCTCACGATGATTTTTTGCCATTTTAATCCCATTTGCTGCATAGCTACAATGTTTTTCACAGAAGAAAGGATCAGGATTACTCTTCAGTTTTTCCACATAATGATCTATATTTGATCCAAGCTCTCAGCACCTGCCACATCAACTCCCATAGGGGCACCCACAAGCAGAAGAAAATGTACTACGGAATGGAGAAAACCATTTCCCAATCCCCCAAGGTGGAACACATAGGACAGCTGTCCAGAAGTAAAGTCCATGCAGTACGGCTAACGTAATTACAGTGATAGCAGGGTAAGGGAGAGTAGGTGGCAAACATTTTACTATAGTCACCGGGGACACACACATGACATTTTGGAAGGAAGATTCAGTAAATTAATCTGCCTTCACGCTCCATGTGCTCTGAGATAGCACATATCACTGTCTTCCCAGTAAAGCACTAGCCTTGAAGTTACATTTAGTTTACTTGACTCTTAAGTACAATTAAAAGTTAAAATACCTGCTTCTCCAATCCCAGAGCAGAGGAAGAATCTCAGCTGGGAAGTGACTTCATTTGACCTCAGAAACTTTCTGCTTTGAATCTGTTTTTTAGAACTGGAGTCAATACAAGATTATTTGCCTTTGTGCCATTTGTGTCCCACAACCTGCCCTTTCCTTAATCCTTCCCTCCATCAACATATTAATAACCCAAAGGTTAATGCCATGAGCTTCTGCTGTTCCAGGGACCGAATTAGCAGGGAATGTTCCATTTGGTGCTTTCTTCCTAAATTTTAATCCTGTTAACTCTTAAGCTAAGAGCAACACATTTTCTTCTTCAACATATTAAAAATTCAAGTTACTAATTAATTCTTCCATAGTTTAAGTAGTTACTAAGTCTCCTGCATGTAGAGTTCATCTATGTAATTTAAGCATGCTGATCACTGATTCATTTCAGAAAGCATTTCAGTCATGTAAGACTAAAGCATGAAGACAGATGCATCTTTGGTGTGATGTTTTTAAACAATGGATACCTTATTTGAATTGCAAGGGCAGGATAACAGGAAATAAAAGAAAGCTATTCATAGCACTCTGCAATGTTAAAGTCATACATTTCAAAAAGGTGAACTCTTGCCTGCAGACAAGTTTGTACTCTCATGATTATCCACTGCTCTAGGACTGTTACATCTCTTTCATTCCAGCTCCTGCATTTGCAACAGACCAACTATTTCACTGTCTTGTGTCTCTGCCATCCCTCCCACCTCAAAAAGGGATAGCAAAACAAAAAAAGAGATAGCAACAAGAAATTATGGGCTAACTCACAGCCTCCCTGCCAACAGAAGACTGTGATTCTTCCGTTGTTCTGGAATTCTGTTCCCATGTGCTAAGATATTTGAATACATTTTTGCCATCTGAACAGAACTCCCAAGCCTCAGATAGAAAAGTGATTCCTGTGATACCTTGAGGAAAAGGTTAGTATACATCAAGTGGGTTGCAAGCATTTAGCAGAATGGCTAAGTACAGAGAATACTATTAAGAGCCCATGTTTGTACAGCAAATAAAAAGACCTCCCCATACAATTTTACTGTGCTCTATCACATGTGGCTTAAATGAATTAGGTCCTTCTTATCAGTTTTGGTTTTCAGCTTATCCTCTGGCTGTGACTTAGGTAGATCCTGGACTCAACATGTCTGCATTTACTCAGGCTTTGCCAAGATCTTGCTGAGGATACACAGCAGCATTGGTAACATACAGCAACAGGTAGGTAATGCAGGCATGTACTCATACATGCTCAGCCTTCCCTGTGTAAGGTCCTATTACTATTTTTAGCCAAATTTGAGTTTCTTATGCAAAAAACCCTGGGTCTCGGGTGTACCTTAATCCCACCTGGTTTATGACACCTAGTGTAGGAAGCCAAAATACAGATGTCTGCTGCCATTTCAGATGTCCTTTAGGTATATTTAAAATATCTTCACTGAGCTGAAAGATATGACAGTACCTGTGGGAGACCTGTCCTCTGCTCAAGAGGCAGACAGAGAGCAACTGGGATGTCTGAAGACATCTGGGATGCCACTAGACATTGAACTGAACAGTCAGACTTTCACAACAGATTTACAAGCTGTGTTCCAAGGCAGGTAATAGCAGCTTTTATGTGCCATTTTCAAAATTACACCAGTACCCAAGTACCACTTAGGTGACTTCCAGCCACGCAATGAACAACTTAACACAATGCATTAATATGTGACTTCATGAGATCGTTGATCTGCTGAATTTAGTCACAGCTAAATCAGAAGAGATGGTATTAGCTTGGAGCCGTTGCACTCTGTTCACTCCGTACAATAAAGAAGTGCATGTTACAGGGAGCCTAGCCACATTTTCTGTCTTTTGTCAATTCAGAGTAAAGTTTTCAGGAACCTAATTAACTTGGTGCTTAAAATCCACTTTCCAAAAGTGGCTAAGCCACTAAGAGCGCAAAGCTTAACCGAAAACCCAAAGGACTTGGCAGATCACTTTCACTCTGCTCCAGCATTGATCCCGAGACTGACACTGAGACTGACTAAGAGTGAACTAGGAATGTCCTTTGGGAAATGATGACTATACAGCACAGAAGGATTGGTGTACATTTGTCTCTCTTAAAATACTTTCTTATTAAAAGATTTCAGAGTTTTGCATACATGTCTACTTCATTGAAATGCCCTATTTTGCCCTGCCCTTTTTTCCCTTTGTTTAAGCAAATGAAACAGTTAAAAAACAACTTCCCTGCTAACCAGGGATCTTCTAATATCCTAATTAACAGGAAACAGACTGACACATTTCATGGTAGCATGAGAAAAAGCAAACATAGCTGCTGAAAAGTAGGGCAGATATATCAGCAACACTCACCCATGCTTCTGCACTCTTTCATACAGATACCTACACAGAGGCAAAATCCCTATAAATGTTCTGCCACATTGTTTAACGCTCCTACCCTTAAACCTCCGGGCATGCTAACAGTAAGACAGCTTGATGAATGGATGCACATAAACTAAATCAACTCATGAAGAAGATCTGAATCAGTTCTAAGTGCTTCTTGGGGGTTAGAACAAGAGTGGAACTGGATGCAGAAGGCCCAATTTTCGAAGAGATACAGGTGCCAAGAGACACGGATCAGCACCTTCTGTTATTTTCAGAACTGCTTAAGCTGTTTAGAACTTCATATTTGAGAGTGAAATGTCTAAAACTTCTGGTCCACCATCAGCTTAGGTAAAAGTCAGGATAAAGAATGACACTATTACACTGTGACAAACTATTATAGCTTGATCGACAAAGGGAACGAGCTGGACAGGTTAGCTATCAGCATTTTTCAGAGTGTTGGATACTCCTTTGGATAATCCTCAGTAACTCAGAAGAGCATACCATTTTCCATCTCTTTTAGGGTTGTCCTGCAGAAAGACAATGCTCCCTGCTACCCAGTCTTTATGCAATAGCGAACAAAGCAAACCTAGGCTTGGCCAGTCCTGAATTAGTCTGTTTGCAGAGTATTAGTCATAGAGCCAACACCTTTACAGGTCAGCAACTCTTTGGGAAGGTTCACTTGGACTCCACCTAGCTTTAAAAAAAGACAAGGAGATGGCTGCAGAACAACAAAGGTGGTTTTGATTATCTAGCACTAATTATATAGAAGCATCTGCTCAAATAAGGCCTTCTACTCGCTTGGCAAACACTGAGACTAGAAAGTAATTATAACATGAACTCTTTTTTCTGAAGAATTGTAATGGCCTGTTAGACTGTCTGGACTGCCTGACTACATTCCCTGTGGAATAGGTACAATATGCAACAGGAGGAAAAAAAATCTAAAAGACTAAATGCAAAGATTTTGATCTATGTAATCATTGTGGACAGTGTAGGAAAGCAACGCAGGTACTGGTATTTGACACAGAGGAATAGAGTAAGAGACCACAGAAAGAAATAAAAATTGTATTACAAAGTATTAGGTAACAACAGATACCTGTATTTGAAAAGTTACACTACCAGAGGTTCCAAAGAAAAAGCAGCAATAAGCATCTTGGTCTGAGCAATTCCTAATTAAGACTACAGAGACCACTGACGTTAGAGCTGAACACTTTGTAAAGGTTGGCTTATTTTTTGTTTTAATTAGAAGATATGAGTCGAGAGATCTGGGGTGCAAGAAGCACAGGAGAAAAGGCACTATTTTAGTAACTCAAAGACTAAGTCATGACAAAACTACTTGTCATCAATTTAAATCTGCAAGTGAACTACTGGTAGGACATTCTTTTGAAGGGTGGCCACTAGAAGAGACTCTCCCATGGCAGGAATGTAACCCAATAGGAGAGATGACCTTATATTTGAAGTAACTCCATTTAGGTCAAATTTTAACATCTAAACCAAGCAAAAATGTACAGATGTACTGTCCAGTACTCTTAGAATCCACAAAAGGCCCTATTTACACTGTCCCCTTCAGTAAGTTATACAGTGGTTTTAGAAGAGGGAATCTCTGCTGCACAATTAAGGAATTTCTTAAAGATCACAAATATTTTATTTTCAGCTTGTTGGATTCACCCCGATCAATAATTCTGTCATCTTGTTCCTTCTTCATAGAAAGTCACTTTTAACTCTTCCAAAAAAGTGTTAAAATGCAATTAGAAAAAGAAGATCAGCCATTCTCAGCATCTAGTGGTTCCAAGCTCTTAGCACAGCCATGACAACAAGAACTAAAGCTCAAGTTCACAGTCACAGCTCAATGCTATTACAGTGGAAACAAGGTCACATTCAGAAGGTAAATGAGACTAGATCTGATAAAAATCCTGTTCACAAAGTCTCATTGTGAATTTCAGCTGACTTTTTCCTCTTTATGGGCCTGTTCACATACAATTCCTCTCTGAATAACAGCAGTAGTAGTTAAAATCTCTTTACCCCGAGAGACATGCCCGTGTCCATACAAAAGAGTTCCTCTGAACATTTCTTACGCCATTTACTTGGGGTTTCTGAAGGTTTGCTAAGTCTCAAATGAAAACTCAAGCTTGGATGTGCCTATCTTGAATATAATACAGTTTTGTACCCAGTACAAAAACAGTGCAGGTTGTACTGTAAGAGGAAACTTTTTCTCAGAACTCAAGGACCAAAGATATATCTGTGAAGTACATTGGCAAAGCTAAGAGAGGTGAGAATTGTTCTGTGGATACGTATCCTTAGCTAGCATGCTCAGTCTTTGCTTTCCCAAATACAAATTTCCCTTTCAAATCTGCTCAAGAGTCAAGAAGCATTCAAGGGGCTTCACTGTGCCATAAGCCTCTGGCACCAAGAGAATCATGAGGACACCACTGTGTTCATCTCTGAAATGAGGTATACAAAAACCCACAGAATAACCAAACAATGTACATCAAGTCTGCCAGCGCAGGTGCAGATTACAAGTGTAATTGCAATCTACCACAGCGCTGCTTTAGATTTCTAGAGTACCCAGCAACCTGGCGTAACAAACATTGAGACATCCAAAGCAAATGGTCTAGCAAATGTTCAGAGAAACTCTATATCATACACTTACTGGAATGTCCCCCCGGTAAACACAAGCCTCCTTTTTTGGGAACCATTAATACCACTGGGCCTGCCAAAAACTTTAGTCACCTGCTAACTATACCCCTTGTCTACCACCCAAAAAAGAATGACTAAAACTTTCTATATGTACCATTATCCCAAAATTAATCTGGTGGAAGTTACAGAAATTCAGTCACCCCTACCTGCTGCCTCTTTTTATCCAATTTTACAGTTTCCACAACCATTATAGCTCATGATTAAAAAAAATATAATTCTTATATTCCTTAAGAGGGCCTTGACTCTATATACTTGTGACATTAGCACACCAAAATTATAGGGATTTCTGTGTACTGTGACACTTCCTGATTTTGTTTGTTCTGGAACATTTCCTGCCTACGCACCTGTCAAAATGACATGAGATCAGGTATAATCATCTCATACCTACAGCAAAATTAATTTTAAGCTACACTCCATTCTGGGGCTTTTTTAGACAACTGTTCAAAAAACAAAAACACCAAAAAAAACCCAACAAAAAAACAAAACTGAGAAAAATATCCATAAATATGAATCTTTCAGTGAATGGAGACAAAACCTCTGGTGTTTCACTAAAATAAGGGGAGTTTTAGTTTGATCTGGTTGGTAAGTTCGGGGTTTCCTTTGTTTTCCTACCTGCTAGTTTTGAGGCTTCTGCTGTCCAGAAGGTAGTTAGCAACTGCTTTGGGGGACATCCTTGAAGTTTACTAACACTTCCCCCAGGAAGGTGCTGCTCAGAAAAAGCAGTGGATGTGCTCTGAGGTAAAGACAGAAAACTAATTTCTCAACTCATACAGCTGTACTAGGATTATTCCTGAGATAAATGACCGCCAACTGGAGTAAGAATGCCAGGATTTTCCTTGATTCTAGCTTGCATACAAGTAATTCTCTTTAGCTCAGAAAATGGCTTCCCAGCTAATCTAGCCCAGAAGTTCATCACTCAGCCATTACTGCGTTAACAGTGGTGACAAGGCAGCTGTACTTCCATTTCTGGAAAAGGCAGTTATACTAGATAGGAGTGTTGAGTCTCTCGAGAAGTACAGGAAATTAAAACGCAAACAAACAAAAAAACAACCCTAAATCTAACCGTATAAATTCAGTTGATAATGGTCATCATAGAGTAGCAAGTAGATACATTCCTCCATGTACACTGTATATACAATTGCTCTCACGACTGAACGTTAACACCCGATCTGTGGCTGGAAGTTAATGAAGAAGAGTTACCTAAAACCTCCTGCTCCAAGAATTCAATAGGAAAGAAAAGTGAAAAGAATCCTGCTCCTTCAAGTCAAGTCAGGTACCGTGGATCACTCCTCTAATCTACCAAACTCTATGTGACATCATATCTATAAGCACAAAGGGTAACCAAAAAGCAATTTTAAGTGGGGAAATGCTTAATATCAACATCGTCACAATTAGAAGGCTAATTTATTCGCCTGTTTATTTAACTGTTCATGAGGTTATGCTGTGAATTGAATCGTGGAATTGATTTGGCTATAAAAATACCTGCATGGGTTTCCCCCCAACCCCCCCGCCTTCGCTTTCTTTGTTAAAGGCAGATCCTGATCTAAGTCACTGTCCTTCCCATAAACACTTCGGCAGCAAATCACTACAGAGGAATGGAGCAGCAGAAAATGCCTTCACACAGCACTGCTGTTGAGTGCTTTGTATTAGGAAACCATGACCTGAACCCTCCAGTTCAGGAATGCTGCCCCACACTTGGCCAAAAGGCCAGGGCTGACTGAGCCAAAATAACTTTTTCCTCATGAATTCTCAAACTCTGCTAATCCAGAAAGAGGGGGGGGAAAAAGGATCAAAAATTCAAACATGAAAGGAGGTTCCTCCTCCTCCCCTAAAACAGACGGCAGAACTTAAAAGCTAAAGGCCTTTTTTTTTTTTTAAATTGTTTGCTTAATGCTTAATAACCAGTATGCATTGCATTGGTATTACAACTGCCTTTTGTTTAATAAAATGTGATGACCACATAATAAACCCAGTTTTATTGTCGTTTCCAGCCTGCTTCAGTGAGGGGGTGGGGAAAGGACTGCCATTTAGTTTCCACAGCTCATCCAGAGCTTTAGCTCTGCCTAGTATAGCGATAAGGGAGCCAGCTAGCACTATCCTGAATAGCTGATACTAGGAACTGGGCTGAAATCATTAAAACTAACAACACAGGATGAGATGCATCAAGAAAAGAAATGAGACAGAAGGGGAGAGAGGACGAAATCTCATAACATAATGAGATGTTTATCTATAAAAAGTTGCCCACTTCAAAGCAGGAAGAGCTTCAACTCCTTGGTAAAAAAAAAGAGCTTTTAATTAAAAGATCAGTCAAAGATTTTCCACAGTCAATCAGCCTCAAAGAAACTATGTGTGGAGGAGGCTGAGAGTAATTTCTAACATGATTAGTCCATTCTTCAAACTCAACAAGATTTTACAAAAGGAGCATTTCTCAAGATCTAGAAGATAAGGACTGTGGAAATATCCTCAGTCTCTCACAGAGCACTGTCTCTTCCCTTCTGACACCTCCACCCTCACCAGCTTTTGCTCAGGAAAAGCCTGGAGAAATACTATCAGAGCTTTGTGCCTCCCACCTTGGGGCAAGATAGATTGTAAGCCTAAGACTGATGGATAGTCAAGTGGATAGTCTGCTTCAGGCTAAGCAAAGTTGCTGCCATGTACTTTAGGAGGCCTGGAAATATAACATGAAATATTTCTGCACATTGCTTTAGCCAGCCGAAAGCAGGCCATCTTCTGCACACAACCTTCCATTATATGAAGGTTTAAAAACCTTTGAAGATTTATTTAAATTGCACCACTTTTCTGGACCGCTCCTTCCATTCAAGGACTGATATTTGCAGATGGGGATGGATATGACACCACTGCCTTACCCGTCTCCAGCATTAGAATACCAGGATTATGGCTGACATTACATGCTCTTGGGAACAAGACTTAGACCCACTTCTGATTGGTCATATAATTTTTTCATGCTTTTCTTTTTGTTCTCTGAGAAAACAGGATTTTGACAATTTGCTCTTGAACAAGTAAAACGTTACTTTTCTCTACAGGCTGCAATTTAGCAACTATTTTATCAGGTCACGGACAGACAAACACGAGGGCTATTGCACACTCAGCAAGCTGGTGCTGTGAGCTTTCCCCAAGCAGAGGATACCAGTACCTGCCATGACTGGTGTTCATGGAAACTCACAGTCTCATCCCCACTTACCAGCTGTTAACTGTGACTAATAGACCTTACCGCTGTGCTAGTTCTGTTCTGCACAAGCATAGGGAATTACCTCTGCTTTATTTCAGGAATCATACATGGTTTTTGTCTATGAGAGTAAATATTCAGATACACTTTCGAAGGTCTTTCTCTTCTCTGTCTTGCAGAGAACTAGGTTTCTGCCAACAAATTTATCATTATCCACACCCTTGTAGAAACAACCCCTACAAAAGTGAATGTAAGAGGCACAATTATATGGTATTATAAGGATTTCTACATGTCAGTATAAATGCTCCAATGTCAAAATGGAGAAGACCTTTAAGGTGTGAAAAATACAAAAGAATATCCTCTAGATGCGGAGAAGAAACCACCTTTGCATTTTACTTTGTTCATGTTAATTAAAACAGCTTTCTATCCTTAGTACAGGATGAGATTTCTCCAGTCAGACTGGTCAGAGACAGTTCAAACAGTGATGATCAGGAATATGCTTAGTTTCTACCTTTTTCTCTGTGGCATTTCAAAAACACTACCTTGGTGTGTTCACATTCGCTTTACATCCTCCTATTGAAACAGCCGTGTATTAAGATGCTTTTGCACAAACCTATCTAAAGGAAACCATTAAAGTAAAAGGCAAAATGACCTTTTACCTGTAAAAGGTAAACAGGTCAAAATTAAAAGGCTGTAAGAAAATCATATGGCCTTAGAGGTTTTTCAGCTGAATTCAAGAATCCTACTGCAATGTCCTGAGACAGAAGCTGTGAAGAAGGGCAGTGTCCTCAAAGATTAAGAGTTTGCTCAATAACCATTTTGTCTTTTTTTGAAGTAGCCTTTGTATTTTCAGGTATCATCCTAGTTCAGAAATGGAACAGATCATCGAAAGCAATCAAAACATAACTAATTACCATTCATCAAATTATCCTGAATATCAGTCACCAGTCCATGGCAAAGAAATGCAAAAAAGGTTAAGGATAAACTACAGTTCAGTAGGGGAAAAAAGAAAAGTCAGCCAACATAAGTAAAATATGTCAAACAACTAACTGCACCCTGTTCCTAGAGCCCCTTTCCATACTTTAATAAATATGACTTCACTGAAGTAACTGGTAAATTCTTGCTTGATTCAGTAGTGTCCTACTTCCACTGATGATTTTTAACAGCACCAAAGCATGCAGCAGGACAAGAGGAAGAGGAACATAACTTTACTCACAGGACATGGGCCTATTTACTTAATCTCTAATAATCTTCCCAAGCAATTGAACAAATTCAAGTCAAGACACAAAAATTACACAGCTCTTCATCTTGGTAATAACTGGAAGAATGTATGTCCTTGTTTCAGCCAACACATTCCCTGTGCATGCTCAGAACTGGACCCTGCAAACTCATGTTAGCCTTACATTTAACCAAGAATATATTCTTCCAGTCATCAAAATCAAATTTGCCTGTAAGAGCTTTACATTTAAATTTTGCTGTTGACAAAAATATATAGCTTGTTAGTTGTGTGCTATGCAGACTGATTAAAAGGGCAGAAAACTGCCATTCTGCTGCAATTCTATAGCCTAAGAGAATTGACCGATGAGCACAGATCATACAAGGACAGAGTATGCTGTCTCAGAACATGCTTATATTGATGCTTATGGAAAAACATTATGGCTCCATGAAAAATAATAGATGGAACATTGCAAAAGAGATTTGTGAACACAGGTCTACTTTGGATTATGGGAAGAAAAAAGCTGATGCATGGGAAGTCTAGCAGTGTCTATTATCATCAGAGATCCTCAGTTTTATATCATCTTTAATCGTCACGCTCAAATTGCCTGGAGATACAGCATGGGAAAGTATCAAAAAAATAATGAAAGTATCAAAGATTTATCAACTAGTGGCAATCTGAGAGTCACAGAAAAAAATCAGGTTATGGTCCTCTTCAAGCAAAACAGTGCCAACGAAATCAGACAAGTACTTCGCTTCAGTTTTACAATTTCATGTTGTTCTGAAAGCTACACTCCCTGTGGAAATCAGGAGATTTTATGAAGAGTAAATCAGTAAAATAGAGAAGAAATTGAAAAGAGAAAAAAAAATAACAGAAATTACTTTGCTGAAATACTAGAAGTTCAAAATACAGGACCGCTTCTGAACAAACTCATGAATACCTGCAGGGCTCTGACAGGTTTCAGTAGGAAGACCAAGCTGCAATGCTTGCTCAAATTTCTTTGGCTAGCTTTATAACTTTAAGATCTTGTGGAGCCAAATACAACCCAAACAAAAAAAAGTAAGCTTTGCTTTTCTCCAAGGCCAGCATTATCCCCTCTTCCTTTCACCCTTTTCCCTCGTTTGAGTCATTTAATACTGTGTTAGAACCAACATGCACAATCACAACCATCCACTGGCTGTTTCCTTATCACTCTGCCACTGTCAAGCCAACTGCAGCACATTAACTAAACTAATAAAAGTCTTCAAGAAAATTAGCTTTTACATGTGCTATCATACTAGATCAACTATTCATAGATCCTAAAACACCACCAGCACCGGGGCAAAAGCATAGTCTGCAGAGCTCTAATCATAGGACAAGTTCTTCCTGACCAGCTCATTCGGTAAGATTCCCAGCAGAAGCTCCCTGCCTTCATCCAAAAATGGCTTTAATTTTCATCAGCAAAACAATCTAACACAAAACAAAATGCATAAACCACATCCTGCTGCCTACCATGCCCTAAAAGTTCTTCTTGTAAAAGCTTTGGTCCTGCCCACAGAGAAGGTACTCCCACTCAGCACATCCTCCCAGTCAATGCTGAAAACTATTGTAAAGGCCCTTGCCTTAGTGTAGGAGCACTTGTTGATGATCTCTTCCATTAATTTAGCATTCATCGGCCTCTCATCCTGGGATCAGGGGATCTCAGATTATCACTTAACTCTGCCTCAAATAGATAATTTCAGAGGCAGCAAGTTAGTCATACCCATGACTAAACTCTTCTAAGAGGCCAGTCCAAATTGTGACATAGTCTCTTGGCTGTACTCATTTCACTGGCCTGCAGAGCAGAAAACACTACTGCCATTTGACATCTGTTTGTCGGTACTTCTGAAATTATTTAATAATGTCAGTCCAGTCAAGTTACATCACAAGACTAATCAACAGAGCTGGCCCTAATTGGCCTTGGAAGAGAAGCTTAAGTCAAGTAGAAATTACCCTCCAGAGGAAAATAAACTTCTTCAATACCAGTTTAATCAGCAGCGTGTTACTACTCTGAGGAATGACAGCATTTGTAAAACCCCCATGCAAGAATGACTCGTGGGAGGAAGAGGTGACTAAGGAATTAAACTATCCACTGGAGAGCAAATTGTGGTTTGCTGGCTCCACTGGGAACAAAAGGTCTACGGCTCGCTGCCCGAGCTTGAAGAGGACATGACTTGCTGTCGGTATTTCCATGAAAGCTGTTATGTGATTCATTAGCTTTGCTGGCCCCTCTCTCCTCTCTCCCTTCCCCCCACACCATCATTAAACTCATCTGTTCTCTTGAGCTCTTGCTTGGCAGAAATGGTGTGCTGACATATAACAGAGTTAAAGTGAACGGCTCCCATGTTTAGAAGAAAGCAAAAAGGAAAAGAAGCAGATGAGAGAGACTAAAGAGAGTACCCAGAAGAGATCTGACCACACGCCGCAAAAACCCAAAAAACAGAAATCACAAGAAATAACATATTTCTACAATAACCTTTATCTTGAAAGTCTCCGTATGTTTTACAAACTATATATCCTACACCGAAGAATCCCTTCCTCAAAAGCAAAATGAAGCCGCCCCTAGGCCAGGACAGAACACACATAAGAAAACAGATCAATACTGGTTTAGTGTATGCACTGACATTTGATATTCTCATCCAAGCCATGTAAGCATGTTTTACAAATAAGCACAGTCCCAAAAAAAGTCTAACCCTTGGATAACCCCATCCGTCACCTTGTTCCAACTAGAGAAGTTAACATTTCCCATTCAACTGCTTCTTTCAATAAAGTTTTTGTATGTATTGAGTCATGTTTTCCACCTCTTCCCAAAAATATTAATCACATCACCTGCAGATGTTTAGTGGATAAACAAAACCCCACCATCACTGTGTCAACCAATGTCAAAGAATCTTAGCACTCCTGTTCAGAAATACAGGCTGCCTCACCATTTCCAAGGCAAACTAACATTTGAAAGGCTTTCTCTCAATAAATATGGTGCACTGGATAACACTGTATTCTTCCATACAACTCCCATGAAATGTTCCAACTATTTCACAGGTGCTCTGGCCTGTGTTTTTATGTACTAATGGCTCCTTCAGCTGGGGGTAGCCACTTTCAAAAGCAGAAAACTAACTCTACTGACAAACTGCAGCAATATTCACTATTGTTTTACATAATTTTCTGTACTACTTTATAGGTGCTTTCATTCTAAAACCTCCACACACTTTATAAATATGAATATTCAGAGCACTTGGGTATAGCAGGAAAAGCGACCACTTCCAAGTAGCAGTTTTGGCAAACAAGGGATGCAAACTTGGGTCACACACCACAAAACAAAAAGTTCCTACAAATGAATGTAAAAAGTAGTTTAAAGTAAAAGCCTATAGAATCTAACATTATTACAAGTGATCTCTTCAAATCCTTTTTAGACACTCTTACACTCTTAGCAACATGTAGATTAACTTAAAAAGAGGCTATATTGGGCTGTTAAGAGTCTTGTAAATCTTCTGTTCAAAACATACCCATTAGACACCAGCAGTGGATTACTTTGCAAGTAGATGCAATGGAGGATGTCTTTCCTTTCTCTGTCTTCACCTCTCCACAATCCCTTCCTCAGCTAGTTACATTTCTTTCCGATTCTCCTGCATTAAATACATGTTACCTTCAAACTGCCCAGCTTAGGGGCAATAATTTCCCTTCTGTTCCTTGACAGCACTGACCAGCCCACCCAGAACTTGGGGTTATCACAGCTGTAACTTCATATCCCGAACCTTAATTGTTAGCTGTAGAGTCAGGATCACTCACATCGGCATTGTCAGACTCTGAAAGTGTTGCTTCTGGGACTTGTATTATTTTATTTAGTTTCAAAACTAAAATATATCTTTGTCATAGAACTGTAGACTTGTTAGCCAAAATGTCAGCATCCCCATGTCCTGTTACTCCTATTTATACTGAACAGGAAAACCTGTTAAAGTACATCATACTCTCATAAGTATATAAGTATTTTACTCTAGGTTGTAATCTATATCACAACAGAGGCATTTAGGATCAGATTTTTAAAGACTTCAGTGTCCAGTGACACCAACAGGAAGAACAAGTGGTTTAAAAATCTGTCCCCAGTACCGCAAGATGGTAAGTTTGGGGTGAAAGACTTACAGATGAACCATGCAGTGCCCGTAAAGTTTCCTGAAAAGAAAAATAAACGAGATGACCCTGAATATCATGCTCAGAGAAACAGGTCAAGATTTGATTGTCTGTATTTAAAGCTGGCTCATGAGCTAGATCAACAGAGAGGCCTGTTCCTGGGTTTTATTTCGGTTAATCCAAAAGGACCAAACTTAGACTACCCCTGTTATTCAAGATGTAGGTATTCCTGAATGAGAGCTGAATTAAGTTCATCGAAGCAGAAACAAAGCCCAACACAGATAATTCCATGTATCGCATTCTAATGTGCAAAACAAGTTTTTTCATCCTAGTTGTCAAAATCAACACAAATTCTGCTTCAGGTGTCTTGACATTATCCTCTGACTTCCAAAGCCAGAGCTCTCACATACAACAAGGAATATGATGTCAGAATTCATTTTGTCAGCAGGAATGTTCTTGGAACTTTTTTCATGATTAAACAGAGTTTTGAGCGTGTAGTTCAATACAAAATGCTCTGTGTTTTTCAGTCATATATCTCACGAACAGCCAGGACATATTAAAACAAGACTTAGTACAGTTTACACTTAAAAACTGAGAATAGTTTTAAAACCGTTTTGGTGCAACAGAAGCATAACTCTTTCCCCTTCAATAAAAAAATAAAAGAAATCACAGGACAAGAGAAAACAAAGGATGAAAGAGATTTTTCAAAACCCACAGGGGGTCTGCACGCTCGTTTATCATCTATGTTAATAGTAATAAGCTGTTCAAATCCCACTGCTGGCCCTGCAAAATCAGAGTCAGTTTTCTCAATCTCTGATCAAAAGTTAGCAGTGTACCTCCCCATGCCATTATCCATCTCTCCCTTAGTTTATTATCAGTATTAACCCTCCTCAAATGACAGTAATCTGTTTAGTTCCAGCAAAACTTCTATAGCTGGCAGTGGCCAGTGGAATATAGATTTCAGGGGCTGGGGATGTTGGCAGCCATACTTTCCAGCCTAAAGTTTAACTTTCCCTTAGGGCAGCATTTCTTCTGGTGACTGGATGCTGGCAGCTTTTGTGTTCTTCATTAGCCTGCTGATTAACATAGTGCTAGAGAGTTCTCCACTACACCTAACTGCTGTTCCAGCACTCACTGGCAGATCTATTGTGAGAGATCCTAGAGTAGCAATGCAGCGTTGTCTGCCTCTTGCTTTTCCTCGCAATACTAGAGATGAAGTACATATGTATTTGCTTTTAAACCAATAGCTACATATCTAATCCGAAGTTATAAGGAAACCCTGATCAAGCAATAACAACTTTAATGGAATTTTGTGAATGAAATTCCCATGGCAACAGTAAGAAACAGAGTGCCAGGAAATACAACCGATTCCAGTTTTCTGTACGTTAGAAGGTTCTAAGCACGAAGAGAAACTAAGACATAAACAGCAGAAATCCGTGGGCCTACTGTTTTTTTCCCCATTCAGCATTTGAGAAACAATCAAAACAAATCAAAAGGCAACCAAAACAGTACTATGGCATCAGGAACAAATTACTAGCCTTCCTAGCGTACAGCATAGACATTTGACACAAGGGGAATTAGATATACCTGATACTAGCTCTTAGCTTTCTATAAAATCTGCTACTGATTAACATGCAAAGCACTACACTTCTGAAAGGACAATGGTGGGAAGACCTTCCACAAAGGCATCATTTTAAATTCTAAGGCCTGGAAAATTTCAGGCCTCAGGCCACAAACAATGGTGAAGGCTAACACAGCCGAGCCGCAGATCCTGACAAGTTGTATGTACATCACTAGATAAGCTTTGCAACTTTTTAGCTGCATCATGCAGACTATGTAAAATAATATCTGTCAGGCAATAAGGTCCCTCCCTTGTAGGCATTCTGTTCCAACCAAAGGGTTTCTTTCAGAAAATCTTCCCTAAGGACAGTGCTGTGATTTCAGGTACGAAGCAGTAACAAACGGCATTTACAAGGCACAAGGTAAACAGCAGTAATCTCTCCAGCAGGCTCGAAGCCATCAGCATGAGCTACGACAACAGCCTCCGTTCCCGCTCAGTGGGACACGGCGGTTAAACCCCCCCGGCCCCAGCCCCAGCCGCGTCCCCCCGGCGAACAAAACCCCATCCCCCGCAGTAAGAGCCCCGAGAGCCGCAGGCTGCAGCCCCGGCATTCCCTACGCTCCCTACAGACCTTGGTCGTGCTCCTCCGCTCGCCCAGGCTGGTTGCCCATCTTCGGCCGCTCCCCCGGCTCTTCCCCGAGCTCCTCTAGGACCCCGGCGCCCCGCTCATGCTCGGTGTCAGAGGCGGACCTGCCTCTATCTGCTTTTAATGTCTCCGCTTCAGTCAACTTCAAAAGGGAAGAAGTCAGCTCCTTCCTAGTTCCTGGCACCAGGAACAGAGGCTGCGGCTCATGCTGAAGCAGCTGTGGCTCTCCCTCCTAACTCATTACAATATTATGCACCGAAGGCCGGCCTGTGCAGTTAATTAGCTGCCTGACTGCTGGAATAAAAGGAGGGGGAGAAAGAGAGGCAGAGAAAGAGCGAGCAGAGAAAGGAGGAGTGACTCAACGAGCAGGGTAAGCCACCCAGGGGCAGCAAGCGCAAACTGCAGGCAGTTCAAAGAACAGCACTGATTTCGTCCAGCCCCGCCGAAGCCAGGAACCCAGCTCCACCGCAGACAAGAACTTAGCTTGGAAACTTGAGCAGAGCTTCAGTGCCCCAAAGCAGCCGCGGCTGCAGGGGGGTGAATGGCCAGAGAGCTGTTCCTAGGCCATACGCTAGTATAGTTCAAAACAAAATACTGAAATGCCGCTGGGAGTGAAGAGGGCCTGAAGGACCCTCAGCAAAGACAAGCGCAGCCAAACGCCTCCAAAGCAAAGACAAAATTAATTTTGCTCCCACCTGACAAGACCCAAAGCATGCTTACCATGGAGCAAACGGACCCTGCCCATAGATCTAAGTACACGGTTGAGTAGAGATACACTTACGCATCTGGTTAAGGACTGCTCTTAACTAAGCTGTCACAAGAATTAAGGGGACCAAATTCAGAAATGCTCAGCATCTTCTGAAAACTTAGATACCTGAAAGATACTGAAATGGAGACTGAACTCTGAAAACCTGACCACGATTGTGAGCATAAGCCTCTTCTGAAAAGTCCTGTCTATCAGATTTGTTCCGTTATCTTCTGGGGCTATTCCTGGGTAAGCTCAAGAATTCCCCAGCTCTTACTAGCCTCAACTAGTGCTGAGAATAGTCAGTACATTGCAGGTAACATCCGTATTATAAAAACGGCATACAGGATACACCGAGTACTGTTAAAACCTAATTCTCGTTGTTGAAGTAAGGATGTGGTGTTTTATTATTCCTAAAAAACTGTTTCTGTGATCTCCAAAATTCCCCTCGTGCTAGTTCCTTGCAAACACTGAAAAAAACAACCAAACCTTATAGCCACTGCTACATCTAGAAGCTGCAGCCACACATATGATCTACATACAGTATCTTTATCACCAGTATTTTTGACTGTGACTTGTACTGCAAGAACAGCTGCATGAGGCAGGCCTACCCACAGAAACGGGCCAACAGCCGATCTTTCAAAGAAAGAAATCAAGATGCTCCTCACTAATAGAGTCATGATGTACATGGGAAACAAGAATACTGAACAACTCCGGCAATCAGTTTCCATTACATGGATAATTAACAGAATCATCTTAATGTCTTGGTTTCAACAAGAGGGTGAAAAACAAATTCAGAAATAATACACTAATATGCATCCTAGGCTCAAAACAGATTGGAAATAAAACATAGAGAAATTAATCTAGCTAGTTGTGAATCCATTGTTTCAAATAAAAAAACCCTGGAGATCATTCAGTATGACAGAAACAAAATTTTGCTAATATTTCAATATAACAGGTCGAGTTAGTTGTCAATCTTAAATTTTTCATTGTTCTTGCTCTGACACTTTATGAATGAAGCTAAAAGCTTTCATACAGCTGTCTATGTGGATGACATTAAACAAAACTCCTGTCTACTTCTATCTTATGACATGCTAAGTACAAAATGCTTTGTTTAATGGATAAGCCATATAAGTTCTATAAAAAAGGATCACTGATAGTGCATTCTTTTTCTAAAAGTCATCTTACGGTCTCTTAAGTCTTGTATCTTATTAGGATGGGTACTCGGCTTGCCCTTCTCAAAGGTACAGATACAAATGTCCTCCAACTGCTGTTGAAACATATCTCTAAGAAAAAGAGGTTTTCTTCTATTATAGACTGAAGAGTGACTTCTGCTTTTCTTCAACAGGATTCACCAGAGGGATTGCATTAGCCAAGATAATCTCTTTGGTTGATAAATCCTGGCACTGAGCATTTATTATTTCAACACCTGCTTTCTATTTCTGTAACACAAAAGGGAATAGCATCACAGGGTCCCACTACAGTATGGGGTGCAAGCCCGGAGTAATTATAAAATGTAATCACTGAGTCTGAGCAAACACACCTAAAATCTGCGCACCGTAGAAGAGTCATGACCGGAAGAACCAATCTGTTATTTCTGACAGTGGCACGAAACATAAGTCAGAACATTCTAACACTGTGATAGGGAAAATGATGTCAGGCGAAAGACTTCTAGCCCAAGTCTACAGTGAAAGGTAAGGTATGAATTTTAAAATACAGCTACAGCCTGAGCAGAAGTCATAGGTAAGAGATTACTGTTTATGGAGCTTACAGATCAAACTGAGGAAAAAGAAAAAGGAATAATGGCAAGCATTACTTCTAGCATGGTGACTAGTTAATAAATTAAGACAGACACATGGCTAAATCTTTAGACAACTATTTGTTATCTGAACATTTTACATTATTTTCCCTTCCTCCTCAGTAATAAAGGTATAAAAATGAATGAATGAACAATTTCATCTCTGTAAACCAGATTAGCTGGTTTCTTCCTAGGCATGAAGTTTGACTCATGCCTTTGCACTAACCACTTGTGGGACTGCCAATAAAACCCCACAAACACCCCTTTTCTATATAGTGAGAAGGAGAATTAATTACTCAAGGTGTGACATATATAATTCTTTCAACTCACCAGTCAGATGACAGGACTTACTTGCCAGCCATAACCTTTCCTCGTATCCTACCCTCACAGCACAGCAAATGAATTAGCATAAGTTCTGTTGAAATTGTAATCCATGCTCAAAAGAAAAAAGTGTGAAGATGCCACAGAATGATTTGCAGTGGCTGGATAGCTGACAGTCTCTTCAGAAGGCTAAGGTGTAAAGAAGTTACAGATGCTGAGCAGGACCTCCAGAGGCTGGACCTTCTGTGCAAGACTGAACTAAACTGAATGGGCCCCAAGGGTGGACACTGATTATCAATACCAGTGTTCACACTATCATGCTCTACTTCTTCCATTAATGCTAAAGATTTTATGAGCACTAAGTACATATGTAGCAGGGGAAAAAAAAAATAATCTACAGAGATGTGTATATCATGCACAGTAGTGCACCCCAAAGGATTAGAAATGTAACATCTATGTTGAAACCCAGAAGAGCAAATGTATTTTTAACCACGCTAAAAACAATTTTTTTGTTGTGAGCATACTTGGTGAGGTCATACTTAAGTTCATGGCACAGAACTACAGCCTTCCAGGAACCCATCTGAGATGCAGCTGTCAATCCCTCCCTCTTACTTTACAGTATTAAAATCTAATGTAAGCCAAAAGCTGCTGAAAAAACAGTGGGGGAAAAAAAAATACAAGGAATGCCAAGCCCTCTCCTGATATGCATACTTGTTAGACCAGGCCAGCTTTGCATTCCTTTCTTGCACTCCCTCCCATTCTTTAAGTGCAACCACAGTGGCATGCTGCCAAGGCATTCTGGCTGTGATACATCTAGGCCTAGAGAATTCGTGTTAAGGACCATTTCTCTTCAAACCAGCTGAAGGAAAGCTGATAATTAACCTAGGGCAGGTAGTCAACACAAGGTTGTGTTGACTTTGCTGAACAACTTCACTAAAGAAGCCTGAAAACAAACAAAAACAAACTGAGAGATCATAGATTTGTACTATTCCTGGACCATCCAAGCATGCGTCCCTTTGTTTAGGTATCCCTAGCAAGGCTTTTGTGATCATCACAGTTTGCTTACAGCTGTAATGGATCTTCCCTATGTATGTTGGCTTGAGCCCATTAACTGTTAACAATTTAATGAGTCAAGTCATTATAGTCTTTAAGATTTAGCATTTCAGTATCCCTACCACACACTGAATCCTCTTAACTGGCTCAGGTCCCAGGGTGGTAAACATGTGCCAACAAAGTCATTCTCAGGGAAACATACAACAGAGAAAAGGGTCTCTATTTCACAGATTGTTTTAACAAGAAGTTGCATGCAAAATCTTAAAACACGTTAATAAATTCAGTGCAGTAAACGTAAATTGTGCAGTAGATCAGGACAGCAACAAAACTGAAAGAGGTACATACTGCAGACAGTGTTGTCAGCAGAAGTTAATTCTTACTTGTTTAATAATGCAAGATGACTGCAGACAGCCTTCGAATGCCTCTCAGAAAAACTGTTATCCTTAACAGGATCAGGTATCGGAAATCCCAACAGACAAGTCACTAAAATGCACTGCACTCATTCGATTCCCAGTTACGGAACAAGGTTCATATAATACAGCCAAAAACAGAACAAAAAATAATTATGTCAGTCAACGTTCATATGCCACCTTCAGAACAAGGAGAGAGCATCCATCATAGATCTCTCTAGTTCAGGGAATCATGGGACTGAGATCTCAAGACAACAGAGATCAGATTTTAATGGTAAGACCACTGCTATTTTTTCATGAAAGAACTACTGAGCTCCTCCTGCCCTGCTGGAATAAGTGCCTTTTCCAATTAGAAAATCCTACCAGAGTAACATATTTATCAAAGTGGAAAAAGAATCCTGAAGAACAGTTACGTGACACAGTGCCGATTCCAAGACATTCTAAGATGTAGAACTGTCCATGGGTTACAGAAAGAGCAAAGATTAGAAGAATTAAAACAAAATTTAATGTGGCAACAAACATCATGCAGGAACTTTTCCAGCAAAGGCATCACAAGTGAACATATGCATTTGAGTATGCAGGCTATCACAAGGAAAAAAAAAAAAAAAATCTTTGTAAGAAAAAATAAGAGAAACTTGAGAAGTAGCTGCCATAAAATCAATCTGGAATGCCAAATTTGATCTACCTCAATTCTTGAGCCTTCACTTTAGAGGTGAGTGAAATCTTCTAAAAAGGTGCTGAAACTTAGTCTGATTACTTGATATCTGGGGAAGTCACAGATAGAGGAAGTATTTTGCTAAGTAACATCAGAGAGGCTAAGGTACAGATTCACATTTGCACCAATATGTTACAAACAATCATGCAGATATTTGTAAGTGTGTGTAGATGCCAATATGCACATCCAGCTACATGTAGAGCTATGGATGTAAATGTAGACACATATTTCCACATTGCTTTGCATGGTAAATTCCTGCAGTACACCTTGCCTGTTTGAATGACATCTTGACAAAGCAATTTTTTTGAGTCTTCCTTTCCTTTTATAACAGTTCTGGAGCTAGAAACTCTTTCTTGGTAAGAAAGAATAATTATGCAAGAGCTGTGTCTTGTACCTGGAAAGCAAAACGCAACTAGCTTTCCAGATGAAGTTTTAAGGCATATTTATTGTTTCTAGGAAACCCCAGATGAGACCAGTCATTTGGTTTCTAGTGAAGTCTTGTGGAACAGAGCGTACCAATCTCATTAGTGTCTCACACTTGTCTCTATCTTTCACAAGAAAAATGAGACAGTAACGAGACTGAATGCAAAGTGCAGCAACCTTTCTACAAACCTATAGCAGTCCTTTGATATGACAGATCACAAAAAGCAGGCCCTATCAAGAACTGATGTATGGGAGAGTAAAAGGGCCCCAAGGTCAGAGAGCTGTCCTTCAAAAGAAATCACTTTCCTTTTTCCTGTTCTAATTGGGGTGCATTAGCATCTTCTGAAGAACTAAACTGTCAATTAGATTTTTTTCAAGGATTTTTTTAAAGAAAGCTTTTATTAAAAAAACAAAATACTTTTCTTGAATTTTCTGACCATGTAGAGAAGGCTTCTGGGTCTGGATTAAAGTCACACTTACCTAAATGGTTACCCCACATCAGAAAGTGACAAACACTCAGCAAGCAGAGAAGTTAGCAGAAAGAAGACAGTAAATTTGATAGAGTCCATACATTACTCTCAAATAGGAATCTTGAAATGACAATTCTATAAATGTACAGGAAGCTCTGAAATCTGTAGTCTGCCACATTTTCAATGTTGATGGGAAAGAAGCTTATCTAATGAGTGAAATGTGCAATAAAACCATATACCAGTCTCCCTTCTAAAATCAACCACAGTTGAACTTGTTCGAGTTCCACAACTGACACCTACACCTTCCCAGCACTAACACCAACACTGGTAGTGGCCAGTTGGCCTCATTTAGTTGAAGCCTCTCTTTTCTGAATATCATCACTATCAACACAGAAAAGCTACAAGCAACTGTTTTACAGGGAAATCAAAATCTTTCTTTTTACATAAACTACATAGCAAACAAACAGTGATGGACAAATGGACTAATAGTATGTGCTCTATTAGAACTAGGAAGGAATTGAAGATCTACAGGTATCATATTTAGTCACTGGGACATTAACTCTCACAGTTGGGCAGGAATGTGAGTGACAATTCACAGAAAAACTCATCAAAACGGAGGCTCTCCTTACTGGAATGGAACATTGTTTAAACCAAACTGTTCCACAACAGAATATAATCTTCAGGGCCTTCTATAGCCTTCACTGATTATACCAAATTTCTTGTTATTTTTATTTTACTATTTAATTTACTAGGCTTATTACAACAGCGTGTTTTGTACAGCTTCATTTCTAAAGCTGGCAATGTTCCATTCTGGGATTAGTAGCTTTTGTCCAGGTAACCTGCAGAGTTCAGTCTCAATGCTAGATGCCTAGGAGATAGTTGAAACTCTTAATATCTTTGAGTTTGCCTCCTTTATACTTCTGTATTGGCACTGTCTCCAACCATTGATGTTAATCAACTCAGCAGACACACACGGAAAAACAACCCACTTCTGTTGCTTTGGTTGAAAATGTACGCCAATTAATAATTTGCCCATTTTATGCATAAAAATAAATGGCCATTTCTGGTGGAGCACGGGATGACACGGTAGGCCAGCCGTCACATGCCTGCTGGCATCTTGGCTTCTCCTGGCCTCCACAGATACAACACATCCCACTATCATTGTGAGAAGGTATAGCACCTGTCTTCTAACACAGTCTGACTTTTAGAGAGATACTGAGCTTGTCAGTAAAATACCCAGAATTTCTACAAATAGTAAGTTAAGTGATTAAAGCATTGTTATTGACAGTTTCCTACTGTTTCTGAGGCAAATTCAATACGTCTATATAGATTTAGACTTTACTTAGGAACAAAGAAATAAGCTGATGAAGCAGCCTGAGAAAACAAAGTACAGCTATCTGTTACTTACATTTCAAGGATAACTGATACTTCATATTAGAGCTGGCAGGGCTTGATATAAAAATCAATATATTTGTGAGAAATGGGGATGCCTGAAGTATTCTAAATGCTTTCAGATGATGTGCTCACAGCCCAGCCCAGTCACACATCCTGGCTGTATCTCTTTTCTAATGTCCAGCATAAGACTTTTTTTTGGTTCCTGTCAAACCTAACAGATAATAGCTGCTGGCACTGAAATAACATCAAGGAAGCACATGAACATGATTAAACTAGACAGCCTTGAGGGAAATTTTCAGAAAGTGCTTGAATTGGGAGTTTGTAGGGAATGAGTGACAGAACCGAGAGCAAGGATTTGGAATGACTTCTAGGATCCATTGAGCAAGTAATTTCACCTGTCTAAACCTCAAATTTTCCATTTGCATACCAGTACTACCATGCAATGCTCTTCCTGAGAAGTATATCACCACATAAGAAGCTTTGAAATTCTCTGTGAAATTGCATTATTTAAGGTGATTTGGCTTGCAAGCCTCAAAGGATCAGAATCTGAAAAGTCACTGATTTCCTATAATCTTGAACTTTAAGGAGAGGAGAGTCCTAGTTTTGCATGGAGATATAAATTTCTCTATTTACACATTTTAAAATAATTTATTTACTATATGGCTTCATAGATTCGATAGCTTTACAAGTACATGCATTAAAGTACACGGTTTTCATGATTAGTGACCTCTTCCTCCTGTTTTGCAATTTTTCCAACTCTTTTTCATCTATTGAAACATTAAAAGCAATGCAAGAGCTCTGTAAATTTGGTTTTAACATAAAACCAAATTGCTACTTCAGGACAGTACATGGAAAGACATAACACTGTGGATAAGGAAGCTGAATCCAAGATGTTTATTCCTCCCTGCGTGCCATTTCCCATTATTTGGGATTTCAAAACTGCCAAGCAGTTACAAAGCCAAACATCACAGCACAGAACTTCCAGCCAGAATCCATCTCCAGTTTCATTTGCTCAACTCCACTTGCCAAAAATGGAGACATGAGATTGGCCTCATCTCCCTTTAAGTCGCCTATGATTTACTGCATTAGCTTCCAACAAGGCAGACAGGGGTAGTTATGTCAGCAGAAGGCTAGAATGAATAACTTAAACTCCACCAAGGGCAGCATACAAACAAGCCTATTCAAACAAGCAATCTTGATGTCAATTATTTATTATCTGCAGCATTTGGAACACGTGCTATTGCTCAAGGTCAACACATAAGTGCTGGACAGTCACACTCAAAGAAGAAAGAAACCGAAGCTTTTTTTTTTTTATTTCCCTACCTTGTTTCTTTTAATTTACCTTACACAATACCATAATACCAAGTACCACCAGAGTGTGGCTGGAAATAATATAATATAATTTCAGTAAAATAATCAAATCACTTTCTTGAATAACAGACAAAGAAAGTCCCATCTAAAAAGCACACATAAGGAAGGGGGTTGGAAGATATGATGTCTGCAGTTAAGACATGAAAGGAAAATACAGAACTGATGAAGGCAATCAAAGAAGCCAAAGAAAGTGGTTTCAGAACAAAATTTCAAGATCTACACAGTTGACTATGTACACAAACATCTGTATTTCCCAGCTACAGGAACATTCTTACTTAGATTAGCTCCACAGTCAGTTAGCATTGCAATGTAGTCTTGATAATCAGTGACTATTTGGGATGCCATTTCAATAAAATATAGAAGCTGAAACAATGTTCTCTCCTTTTCTACTCAATGTTCCCAGGAACATGTACCCTCTGTCATATCCGATTTGTAATTTTCCTCTTAGCAACAAGATACTGTATTGTAATATGCCTATTGGTATTTTTTCACAGTGTGGCAATCTAAAAGTAGCATTCAGATTTGTAACCTTGCTCACTAATATCTAGCACTTTTCAGTGGCCGTGATAGTGACACATATTCTCAATATATGGCCAGATTTCCAAGCACCCTTTTGGACTATGGAACCACTGTGAAAATTAAGATATGTAAGATACATGTCTTTTTATATACATACCTGTAGATAGCTCCTATAAGGCCTGTGACAGTTCTCTCTAGGTTAAAAGGAATTTTAGAGGGGTAGAACACATCTTCTTAGCATTTATCTATGCAATATACATAGTTCCACACTTGGACTCTTTTCACCCAGCACTCATATTCGCACTCATACTCTACAAATGTTGATGCAAAGCAATATATAAGGTCAGACCTACTGACGTAATTTAAATTGGCAAAACAATATCCAGATGTAACTTGACCTCCATAAACCATTTTACCCTTTGTATTTAAAGTAGTCATCATAATAAATCTTACCCTCCCCCAATCCCAGTTATTATACATGCATGCAGAAGGGGGCTCTCTATTCCTGTGCTAGTATTTTTGTATCTGACATATGTATTCCATTCTGGACTCCCTGCAGTGCTGTTTCCCTGGCTGCATTCCCAGGATCCTATGCTGCATCATCCGTACAGGTTTTCTTCTCCTCTCATTACTCCTCCCAAGCATCTTTTGCCAGCATCATGCCTCTTTATTGGCTGGTGAATCTCAAATGCCTTTGGATACAACTAGTCCCTATTAAATTTGAGGATTTACACACCAATTAACTGCAGAACAGGATCTGTCTTTGGGTTACTGTGAAACATTTATACTGTTACAAGATGCATCATCTTCTTTCAGGGGTGGGAGGAAGTATGTAAAGATTAACTTATTTTTTTTTTTCTCCCCAGAAATCCCTTTCTGGTTAGTAACATTGTTCTGTTACTCAGCCAAACCCTGCAGAGGCTTTGACAAATAGGGAAGGTCATGGTCAAATTTAATAAGATCTCACATTCCCTTAGAAATGCCACCAGGGAGCAGACAAAAGCAAGCGTTTGCTGAGCTCCAGGGGGAGAGCAGAGCGTTTGCACAGAAGCCCTTGGTATGCAGATGGCGTCGCTGCCTTTAGAAACAAGCTTAGGTTTGAAACCAATGGGAACAAGCTGATGGGGCTGACGCTGAGGGAGAGAGCATGCCACAGCGTAGCTTAGGAGCACAAGTTATACACGAAGATGCTAGGGCTGGCGCTTTGTTCTCGCGCCTCTGCCGTGTCCCAGGAACAGCAGGGTAACAGCTCTGCCCATTCAGCAGAGGGAGAAGAGACAATTCTATTCACATGTAATGAAAATGTAAAACGGAAAGCTTTCAAATTGATTTATTGCTCTGTGAGACAGCGGGCTGCGTACGGCGAACGCCAGCCCTGCGGCACCGCAGCGCGCAGGCCGCGACCGCCGCGGCCCGACGGCGCCACCGCGTGGCCGCTCGGGGAGCGACCGCGGGCCCGGGCCCCACGGGGCTCAGCCCTCCGCGGCCCCCGGAAACAAACCCCCAGAGCAGCTTCTCCCTTTTCGCTTTGGATTACTGACTTGTGAGATGGTCCCCCCTCCCCGAGGTGGGGTGTAGGACGCCGTGAAAGGCCAGCCTGCGAGGCACAGTATGTCTCGTCCTATACGCTGAGTATTACAGCAGGTAAGTTACAGCTGTGCTACCGGGTGGGGGGGGCATAAGGAAAACTCAGCTAGGATCTTGGTCACGGCATATTTCATATAAAGTAGACTGTCTTCCAGAATCCACGTATCTACCTGTGCTGGGCTTCAGTCGACTCTCAGCAAGCTCAGAAATCGCTCCTGTTGTAATGGTCTTCTTCAGCCTAGAGACTCCAGAAGCTGCTGCCACCCCTGGTTTTGTCAGCATGTCATCGCTGCTTGCCCTTTTCAGCTGCAATAGAGATCGTGAGCAACCAGAAGATTAAGACCTTGAATATTCCCATCAAGTAGTTCAAAATGCAAGGCTCCTGGGAGAAAAGGAACATTTCCATAAAGTAACCCAGTGGGAATATTGCTTTGATAACCTCACTAAATAATTTTTTATTAATTTCTATATTTGTTTTGCATTCTAGATATTTGAGAAGTGGGTTACGAGACACTACTGTTTCGACAGTGAAGAATGAAAATGGGAAAGACCATTCAAATAAGCAAATAATTGAGAGGCAGGGAGAAAATAGTTTACAGGAGCAGACTACTGGCAACTCCGGCTTCTCAGATCTTGCTCTGAATAGCATTCATCGTATTTCTTCACTGGTTTACATTTAGTCAGGTATTTGGCCCTGTGCAGGTAAGTGCTAGTTGCAGAGCCTGACACATCCAGCAGGTCAAAGCAGCAAATAACCGCCTTAATCTATCAAAAAAAGATACTAAAAGTATCTGCTGGTTCTTGTCTCTCCACTCAGGATCATGCAGTTTTGCCCCAATGGTGACCTTTGATCCTCTGAAGAGACTTCTGAGCTATTCCAATAGCAAGCAACCACCAGTTCCTTCCCATGTTTGCCAAACAGGAGTCACCAAACTTTGTGGCATCATAAATTAGGGTATCTGACATGAACAAAGAACATGCTGGAGACCAAGCCAAAAATCTGAAAATCATTTAGCTGAGAAGCTCAGCCTGCCACAATAAAACGCAAGAGCGGCCAGTGCAAGATTAAACGCAATTACCAACTGGAAATGCCTTATCTTAAACATTATACGATTTCAGCTATTTACCCTCCTTGTTTATTGAAAAACAGTGAACAAAGATGGCCGATGATCTCATGGCGGGACCTAATACTTGTTGTTTTACTAGGAGCTGTAGGACTCAGTAGAAGAGAAACTGCAAAGTCTGTTCACAAGAAAACATTTTGTTCATGTGACCACCAAGGAAATAATTCACAGAAAAAAAGATGCATTGGTTTTCAGAATATATAAGCTGCAGAATTCTAAAAATTAATACTGACACATTTCATAAGTTTAGAAGAAGGTAAACTATTTGTTTTACAGGGTATTTTACAGTATGTGTTTTTTAAAACATATTAGTGGATATCACTAATTTACTTAGTAAGCCTTATTGGACATGAGAAAGCAAGGGACCAAGGGATTTGCTGTGTAGTCTTTTTTGGGAGGGGGATTTCTAGTAAAGTAAGTCTACCCTAAATGCGTACTCAAGAAATCCGTGCAATACAAGCACAATGAACTTAAGATTCAAGGAGAAACACTGAAATTATGTTGTTTCAACAAGCTGAAGTAGCAGTTTATCTCAGAACTTTGGTCAGCTGCTTTCCCATTTGTGTGCCTCCATAACAGACTGTGTACCTCTAATAACAGCCTCTAATGTCAGGAAAAATACTTTTAATACTGAAAATAAAAGTATTTTAAAAGACCAAAGCTCTGGAGAGTCTCCCTAGAGCAGTACTTTTTCTATCCTTTTCAGTTTGTGGTCACCTGAACTGTTTTCACAGATCAAAACCCACTTCCTTTGAAGTTGTCCAGTGACACCCAGAGGGTCCATGAACCACAGGCTGAAAACCACTGCTTGGGTTAAATGAAAGGAGAGCACACAACAAGCACTCTCCCCTATTTAGCGGTGCCTGAATGTAAAGTCTTAAAGCAAAATGAAGTCTCTCAGCTCCAATTCTTTCTCTCTTTCATCTCTTTCTCTGACTCAGAGTCTGTGGTTTCCTGGACCCTGTGAGCACATAAGTTTCAATAGCTAACGTGTTGATCTGCTCCAGGATACCAAACAGCTAACATTTTGCCTTCTGGCAGAGGTTTTGTCAGCTCACTCTTCAGAGCAGAATGGAATAATCTGACTTTCTGACCTTTAGAGACTTCCACAGTCTCTACAGTAATTTCTTCAATGTGCCCTCTTCTGCAGCAGCAACTATGGTGCCTTTTTCTACCCTGTTTCTTTAAGGAAACCACTTTGATGATCTTGCATTTGCTGATGATCAACATGTTGAAGATATTAGCTGTAATTAGGAAGAAAGCCCTCTACGTTTAACACCATATACAAATTAATTGTATCAGATTTCCTGATGAGTCTCTTTGGTAGTATTCCTTCAGAGATGCTTGCTTCAGCCATACAGCACATACTGCAATGACAAACATAACCTGCCTGGAACACTGGGCTGAAATATCCTATTGATAAGATGGTCAGAGCATCTAGGAGTCTACAAAGCAAGTTAAGTAAATTAATCCTTCACTCAAGAAACAGTGACAATTAATGAAGTTTAGATCTCCTCTTGATTAAAATGCTGTACCATGTTATGTATTGTTTACTGAACTTTACTATTGGAAACAGTTACAAACAGGAAGCCATGGTCTGTTTTCATTACTGGTATCTTGGTCTGTATTTGGACGACAAGGTTATTTTTGTTTGCTGGCTGCAAGGGTGCAGATGTAGCAGCAATTCAGGTATATTACTCCATTTTCTTAAAATTGCTTTGACAGAAGTTCCTGCTATTTTTGAAATATATCTGTATAGAAAGATAGGATTCATAAAATGTGTGTGTTCCATTGCAAGTAATCTCTTTTGTTAATATATTTTGCCTTGAAGGAAGAGAGGCACAGATTTTTAGGAATTCTGGAAATTCATTAATAAATCTCTTTCAGTTTCTTTACATGTGTAACAATCCGTTGAACTAAGAATTTGCCATTTATTTTTCTCTGTCTTCAAAGTTAAAGAAATTCCCTCACACACAGACAGTGTAAGAGAACCCACTCATACCTTCTACAAATACAGTGTCTCCCCCATAACATGCAAAATATTTTCAGAAACGTGCATTAGTCTAATACACAACACAATTATAATCTCCCTATGCTTAAGACAGTGGTCGAGTCCACTCCAAGTCTTAGGGTCCAAGCTTTAACCTGGAACAAGGCTATAATGCTCACACAGTCCCTACTGGTTAGTACCTTGCTGAGCCGAGATTCAAAGGCTAGTGAAGTCGAGGACTTGGATGTCTTCATTCCTGTTGAGGTGGTGGAAAGCGATTTTCCTCTGTCAACCCCATGACTCCCTTGCTTTGCCACTGCACTCCAAGGCCTGGCAGTACTCTTCATTTTCTTCCCCAATAACTCAGTCTACAGACCCTAAAAAAAAAAAAAATATATATATATATATATATGTATACACAGGCAAAAGTATAAACTGTCTTTATATCATCTGAAAGAGAGGCAACAGAGATATCTGGCATCAGTTTAAAGGCTGAAAATGCCATGCTAAACTTCATTGCCTCTCTCATACCCATCAAAACTCAGCCTAGAGAATCCCTCACAGTAGGCTGCAGACACTTATTTTTCATACTGACTGGTAACATGAAACACCACAGAAGGAACACCGACTTCTGTTGGGACTATGTAAATCAGAGACTTCTGTCAGCCACAGCAGAACACCTGTGAATGCTGAAGCACAATGCAAGAGTAACTGACAACACTGAAGTCCACAGCAATTGAAGACAACCTTGGAATAAAAAGAAAACTACTTCTCTCACTGTTAGATCCAGCATCTACAACTGAAATAATACTCACTTTTAAAAAGTCACATGAGAAGCAAGTTTCCTCAGTTCTATGGAAAATATGATATCTTTAACTTATCAGTCTTCTAGAGAAGCAGCAGCTGATGTTGCCATAGTGATAAAAAGATGTTTCACAATACCAAGTTTTACAAAACACAGTAAAAAAATATCAACTTCCTTGCAAACAAAAATCCAGATCCACTATTCCTCAGAGAGAAACTTATGCAAGACAGAAATCCTGCCAGGAATCAGCAAATCAACATGAATTCCTTTTTTTGGATATAGCTGAACAAATTCAATCTGCCAGCAAGAACAACTAGTCTGTTTCTCTCAGTACGTAGACAGCTGCCAATTAAATCGCTTGTACAACTTTTGTAGATCTAAAGCCATAAATTTTCACCAGCCATTGCCCAATCCAAACCAGGAGCAGAATAAAATAATCGGTTGGATTTTTTTTTTTTTTTTTTTTTTTTAAAGTCCCACCAGCCTGCTGAGTTGGGAGTGGGAAGGAGGGGAGATTGCCTGGTATCTCCCACACTTCAGTATAAGCAACATTTTTCTTCTGCAGCTTCATTTTCTAAAATAGACATAGGATGTAGCTGCGTATCACTTTTGTGTAGGCAGAGGCTAACTTGCTTCTTGTCTGTTAAACAAGTAACCAAAAGATGTACGAAGAGATAAGCCCAGTGTCTCAGCTAGGGCAATGCGCTCGCGGTAAGCACACACTGTTTATCACACTGGAGTCCAGCTGGGCCAGCGTGAACTTGGACAGCAACCCCTTGACAGAGATGCCGAAACACTTTCTGGCTGTCAGTACAAGGACTTAGGTCACATTTTGTATCTCATCATTTGCTTTATACTTTATTTCACATTCACAAATAAGAACACTCACTGAACTCATGGGAAACAAATCTGTTTGGGGCCAAGTCGTATTCAACACTGACAGCACCTTCCAGGTGCCATGATGGTCTATTTAAGGAGTGTTTTGCTGCACAGAGGCAGAAGGGAATGTCAAGTGCTCTGCTGCTGTCTTACAGAGAACAAAGCTAGCAAGTGACATTTCTTCTATTTATCCTTGGTGCCTCTTGCACGGAGGGCTGTCTACTTTCTCCACAGCTCTAACCTGTCATCTCCTAAATAAAGAAATAAAAAAGTTACTAATTATTATTGCTAAGTATAGCCATGCCTCCGTTAAAATTCTTAACACGTACAGTGTGGAGCCATCAACTGATCTCATTAGAGGAGAAAGCAGAGTAATCTTTGTTGATGATTATGCTGATCACTTGGCTCCTTTTTTTAAAAACACTGACAGATATGTAAGCTATATTACAATAGACGATATTGTTTAGCATTCCCACAGTTCATGATCTACTTAGCAAGCTTTGGTGCTTTACATTACTTAATAAACTATTTTTTTAATGGGCATACCGTTCACTGTATTTATACGGGTGAACAAGCAACTACACATGCAAACTACCTTCCTGATTAGATCTCCAAATTATGCAGATTCTGGTTTTTGTAGATCCGGTGGTTGCACACGCATTTTGCTTTATTATACCCTCTGGATTTCTTCATAACTGTATCTCATACTTTCCTGCCTTAAGCTGTACAGATGCTTTCTTGATATCCTAAAGAATTTAATTTTGAGTCATCCATGGCATTTTAAAGTTGCAGTGGAGTGATATGCTCATTAGACCATGATGTTAGAAGTAAAAGGATGAGGTACTTAAAAAAACCAACCAAACAAGAAACCATAACTCAAGAAATCTAGCCAATAGCCTGAGGCAAACTAGCTTTTTCATGTAATGATAGCTGAATTACGTGCCATGTGGATTTAATAATATTTTACTACGCCAAGCAGATGAAATTAAAATTGAAAAGCACATATTTGGATTTATTAGTGTTTATTAGTTTTCCATGTATTTATATGGGAATCAGCATTTGTAAAAGATGGAAATAAGGCTTCTCATGTATTTGGCCAACCTGAATCTGCACTGTAGAATAAAGATTTCAGTCTCTGAAGCGAGATCCCAATACTTTCCACAAGCCTTATATGTACTTCAAAGAATAAAGCAAGGTTGCACGCATCTTAAGTTGCTTTCATTCCTAGGTAGGTAACACACATTTGAGTTATTAAAAGTACTGCTTCAGAAGAAGTACTAAACAAAACTATTCCCCCCCCCCCCCCCCCCCCCAAAAAA